>NW_010552902.1:2699-23431 GCF_000687285.1 Phaethon lepturus | reverse complement strand
GGAATCACTGGAAATTGAGTCAGCAGAAGAAAAACCAACTAAACGCTCTGTCATTACAGTTGAGGAGCTGACAGAGATAGAACGTTTGGAGGATCTGGACACTTGCATGGTAAGACACGTTCCTCAGCCCATTAGGTTAAACACGCAAATAACTGGAAGAAAAATGTTTTTCAAAATGTCGCTTTGCAATTTCGTGGTAACAGGAAACTGAAGTTAGGAATTGGCTTTTAAAAAAAAAAAAAGAAAAAAAAGGTTAGCTTGTGAACATTTTGTCTCAGTTGCATATTGCTGTTCAGCAAAGGAAAAGCTTTTCCCTTTTCACTTCCCCTTTCCTGGTACGTATTCAAGGGCCTTTCCCTTGCATACATTGGTACAATCAAGCTACTAGAATAAACATCTCTTTCACTGGCCACAGTTTCACAGAGATTCAGTTGCAGGAATAAATTGGACCATGCTATCCTTTGACATGCTGCTTTCTCCCTTTATCTTGCTTCTACTTGATGTGGATTTCTCTGAGCCATGACAAAAAATGCTTCTGCCGAGAAGTTACATTCTTAGCAACAGACAGAAGCTAATTTTTTTAAATTAGCTTTTGAATGTATGGAAGAAGTCTTAAAACCTTGAGATTGGGCTGTAAGTGACCCTGCACGGCAAGCTTTTCGTAAGTAATTGAGTTAGGAGTGTGAGATTCGGTAAAAATGCTGAACAAAAATTACTGAAGTGCCTTATAAAATCCCATGTGTGACTTCATAATAAAAGATAGCTCCATGCCATATCATGATCCTTAGAGCTGTAAATCTGCAGAATTTCAAATAAATGGTTTGCTAACTGTTTTCAACCTCAAATTCCCCTCCACCCATCTTAGTCTGTTGAGGAACTCTACTGTGGACAGGAACTTCAGGGAGCAATTCGCTGTTACAACTTAGTCTAGTAGGTGGTCACTGCTGCAAGGGATGGGCTTTCTCTTCTGCCCTCCTGCCTGGCCCCTTGCCTGTATGCTTTCACAGGAAGCTAAACTGGCAGAAGAATTGATTGCGTCTTTTTGTAGAAAAAGATTCATTGATTTTTCTCCCTCAGCAGCTAGCTGTTGGTCTCACTTAGCTAGAAAATGAAAGCACACCTTCTTTGGAAATACCAGCTTAAAATAGTTCTCTCTCCCTTCCAAATCTCCTTTTTCACCAAGATTTGATTTGATGCAATATTTGTCTGAACGTCACAAAACCCTGTGAGGCATGGAGTGTTGACTGCATCATGTGGCTCATCACTGGTGCTGTCAAGTTCCAGACACTTTTTGTAGCCAACATTCTGTAATCATTTGAAACCCTAAATCCTATGGGAGAGAGACGTTCTAGTAAAATATGTAAAATCTGAACCCTGTACCTGAAAGTTACTTTTTGCATGCTGGCTTCATATATAGAAAAATAATCTAAGCACTCATTCTGAATCCCTCCTTTCCCCTTTAAATTTATTCTTGCGACATGTTAAAAATAATAAATTTAAAAAACAGCTTCTGTCTTTATCTCATATCACCATGAAAGCATCACATTATGCTACTGTTATCTTTCACTTTGGCCATATTAAAATAGAAATATGATGATGCTTACACTCTTCAAAAGATGCATTAGATGCTAACAGTACTTATCTTCAGAAGTGTTTGTATCTCTCTTCATTCTCCTCATTCACCCTCAATCTCGCACGGAGATTCAAATACCTTTGTGACCCAGATTCTCATCAATATCTGATATCTGAAGAGAATGAAGCATCAAATAAACATGAGGCAGTAATCTTAGTCAGTGCTAAAAAACTCATTTATTAAAAACTGTAATCCATTTTTAAGAGCTGGTTTTTGCATCCTGGGTGCTAGTGATACAGGCTGCTGTTGGAAAAATACATAGATAAATAGATAGCCCCAAGAGGCTGAGTAATATAGGGGTTTTTACTGAGCTAGTGTTCTTACTGAGTTTTTTGCAACTAAAACAATCTTAAGAATGGATTTCTTGCATGTTCTGCATGCAGTTAGTAACTTCAGAGATAGCGCTTTCCGAGTGATATATTTTAGCTATGGGAAAATCACGCGTATTTTAGATATTGTCTTGGAAAAATTAACCTGATTTGTGGCAGCTTTTAAGAATCATACAGATGTTTGCATGGAAATGAGGAACCTTCTGAAAGGGGTAGCAGTGAATGCTTTGTGAGCTGGTCAGTGCAGGAAACAGATACGTTGCTGAAAGATTTTAGTAGGAAGAGGAACATATGGTTTTATGAACTATAATTATGAACCTAATTTCCTTTGATTATTTTTAATCTTAAATGAGAAATAGCTATTTAGATCTCACTTCCCCATTGGCATCAGTCCAGAACACTGCCTTGTTTGGCCATTGGAAATCCCTAGGCATTACAAAGTATAATGCTAAACCAGATCTTAGCTGTCTGAGTAGATGATGCACCTGGCTGTGTATTCTGCAAAGCTCAAACCTGAAACCTTGAATTGCAGCTTGGTGTCGTGCATGTTTGGGAGCCTAGTCTCCTGTTGCCAAAAAAATATGGAACATGGGATGAGGCTGATCATGTCGCTGGCATGCCAAAGAAAATTCTCCTATTAAAAAACATTTCTTTCCCTTAAATGTCTATCAGTTTGCTCCAGCTAGTTGTCAAGAGGTCTGGGGAAGAAGAGACTTATAGGCTTATAGTAGAGGCCCTGAGGTTGGATCACCATTTTGGGGGAGCTGTTTGTTTTTTTTTTTTCCATTTGCAAAACTGGATTCATTTTGCAAATCCATTATCTTCAGCAAGCCTGTTCTTTTTTGTTTTCTTCAACACTTCAAGGCTATCAAGGATCAGTATTCTGGCTGAGGCAATGTATACAATAGCGTGTTGTTACGCAACAGCTCCCTTGAAGCTGTATTCGAACAATTTGGGGAAGAACTGGATCCAGGTTCAGTTTTGACTTTATAGTTGCAGGCAGATTATATAGCAGTGAAACTAGGTGAATGACTATGAATGAGCTAGAAGTTTTTGGAATAAAGTTCTTATGAGCTATTTGTTTCTTATACATGGATTGAAATTGGAAGACAGGGGTCTGAAACCTCCAGTGCTGGTGACCCAGCGAACAAACAGTCACTGGTGTGTTTCACAGCCTGCCCACCTATTCTTGGGCAGGGTGCAGGGTGGCTGTGGCTGGGAGGATTTCCTTGCCAGAGTAGAGAATAGCCATCTGTCCGCTTTGAAGTTTGATGTGTATAAACAATACAGACAAGACAGAATGAAATATCACAAATGAGCCCAGGAAATGCCCCACTGAAAAATAGACATTTAAGTGTTATTTCTAGTATTTTTTTGTTGTGGAAATTAGGACTTACTAAATACCAAACTGTGCTGTTAAAGCTTATTAGCTTCAACTTAGGATATGATTCTCATCCAGCTTTGACAGTGGCCTCAGAGCCCATAATATGAAAGATTTGTCAGTCATACCAGAATTTGCTCACCTGTTAAATGAGTTCTGAAGAATGCTGGGAGTGATTGAGTGGTCCAGCGTAGGACATGATAGCTGGAACATTATGGACCCCAGAGTTTCAGAGAGTTTCAGATCTCCCTGAGCTGCAGTACAGTAAATTGGTGCTTCCCTAATCTACAGCTTAGTTGTCTACGTTTAATTAGAGCTGCGTTGATGGTAATAAATAATTAGATAAAAGTTGTGTGCAAGTAAGATGGAAAGAAGAACCTCTGTGCAGAAAATTACTTACGCTTCTCAGATTAATGGAAAAACTATGGCCTGCTTTTCAGAACTTAGACTCAATCATGAATTAACTTCATAAAACAGTATGGTTCCTCTAAATTTTTCTGTGCGCATATGATGAGAGTGACACATTTTAAACAAACACATGCATTTTAAAACTTAACTTTAAATAAAGCACCCTTTTTTACTGAGATTGAATATCATGTATTTTGGTATGTGTAATCGTGTAGGCAGATACTAACTGATTTAATTTTGCATAATACTTCTAGTTGTACTTTATTTTTTCATATTCATTAGTTCTTTGCAGAAGAGAGATTAAATAGTGCTCAATTCCCCACCAAAAGGTAATGGAGCATCTTTGTTAGAGTGTGTTTAACAGTTATGTCCTAAAGTTTTTGTTGTTTTTGTTTGGGTATTTTTTTTAGCTATTTGAATGTTAGTTTGGCTTCCAGAATACTAAGAGGTATACTAAGATCACAAGAGTTGAGACACTAAAAATTATGTGTTTGCAAAAATACTTGTGGCTAATACAAAAGGACTGCCTGTGATGAATATTGAATCTTAGCCATTTCTCATCTATTTCTAGTTTTAGCCATAGAGATGGTTCTATGACTTTAATGAAGGAAGGGTTTAACAACAACAACAACAAAAAAATCCTATGAGCAATATATTAATGTTTTAGTCTTTAGTGAACAATAGATTTCACCTGTACAGTAGAGAAGAAAATTTGCAGATGTAACAGAACACTTGTAGATTGGTGGTGTATGTTTTTTTTCCCTGGCTCTTGTCAAAGATTTAGCAGATTAGTCCAGTATCCAGGTGAAGACTTATGAATCTATGGGTTCTGAAAGACAAGGTGTGTATGGACCTCAGTGTTTTCAGAGAAAAGGAAGAAATCGCACTCTCCACATCAAAATTAAATTTATTTAAAAAAAAAAAAAAGAAAACCCATAGCATCGCCTGAAATCTTTTTTCTCCCCACTCCCTCATCCAAAACAAATTAGAATTAAAACAACAGAAAGCCCTTAGTTGCTTTCACTGGCGGAAGGAGAAAATCATGGTACAGACTCATGTACATGCGCACTGATATTGTAGGAAGAAAAATTAAAGTGGAGATTCTCTGGTATGCCCTGACATACTACCACATCTGATTCTTGTTGCTGTCTATCTACCTGCAGCAGAATTGTCTTAGGCATAGATAGTCAGCTTTTTGGATGAAAGACTGAACACCTACTGCAATAAAACCCCAGTTACTGTTGGACTCAGTATATTCTCCTGCGCTATAAATGAAGCTCTAGCTCTGCAACTGTCTTAATCCAGCAAAAATCACTGTTCTTGCTGAAAAGAGCATTTCCGCCTTTCCCTGTACACAGCTCGCTCTTTTCTGCCCGCACCCTCACACTTGTACTGGTGTTCACACAGCCTCACTAGAAACTGGGTGTGGGAATTGATTCAGCTGAAAATTAAGCTTTTTACGGAGGATTTCTTTCCCAGGTTAGTTTACAGACTGACTAGTCCTCTGGTTGAGTTCACAAAACAAATCCTGAGCAGCAGGAACAAGCAGGCAGGGATGAGGGCAAAGGCAGCAGCCTGCATGAATGCCGGATTAAATTGGTTGTGACACTTGAGTTTCTCTCTTGTATGCATTAGCAGAAATGGGCCTCTGATGTGTAGTAAATACAGCACTCTGTGGGAAGCTAGGAATTGGCATTGTGGTATGCGAGAGTATTCTTGGCTTCTGAAAAGGCTCCATCACAGGCATGTGAGCAAATCTACTTCAGTGGGAGTCCAGTAATATTTCTGACTCTCCCCAAACTAGGACAGTGTATGAAAACATCACCGGGAGTGACACGGCACAGTGCCAGCGTGCTCCCTAAGCCCTTCGCTGCACATGCAGTGCTATGGCTGAGAAAGTAAGAGGCAAAGGGAACTGCTGTGATAATTCTGCAGAACCTGTGAATATCTTGTTTATTTGCAAGTTGTGTGTTTATATGTTAGCCTCACCATTAGTATTATGATTAATTTTAACTGTGAGTATTTGTTACCTATCTTTTCCTGGGTTCCTTTATATATAGTTTTGCTGCATCCTCACTGCTCTTAGAGGTCCTTATCCATGTTTATTCAATGCCTGTTACATATATAGACTACAGACTACAGTCTCTTTCAGGCTCATTGAGAGGTTACATGTTCACAGCTGAAACCTGGGAACATGGTTTTCAGGCTCATTTTTCTTGGTCTCTGCGTGGAAGGAGGTGATGGTTATTTGATATATAGTATGTTTTTCTTAAACCAACTGAGATTTCTTAGAGTTCAAAGCTGTTTCTCATAATCTAGGGTACATTGTTGGCACAATATGAAGTAAATGAAGAATGTGATAAACTGCTTCTAGTAGCAGCACTACATGCTTGGTTAAGAAAAAAAGTAGTGTAAAAATGGAGACCTAGACTTAGGTTAAAAGGAGAGTTGTGAAGTGTAGCTGGTGGGTGTTCTATTTGCATGGTGGTACTTCTGTATCAGCAGCTTGTTCTCCCATAGTGCTGATGCTTTGTTTTGCCTTAGGAGACCCAGATTTGTACTGGGGATGGAGGGGATGGTGTGTAGTTACGTCCTTTGTGGCAGTAGTTGTCTTACTGATGCTGAGTTTCCATCATTTTATTTCACGCATCGTGAAAAAGCCACATTGAAAGCAGAGTTCAGTAACAAAGCACTCACTGAAATGCTGGTCTTGAGAGTTTAACTACCCTGCGGTGTTTATTATGAAGAAGTTAGTCTGTGTCATACAAAAAGGTCTTGAACATGTAGCTGTGCAGTCTATAGGTAGTGCCAGCCCTGGCTGCTCAGTCCCACCCTTCCCTGCTCTGCTAGCAAGAATTTAAATGCCTAGGCTGCGGGCAGAGTCATGTCAGCAGACACCAGCCAGCTGTTGTGGGCTGAAGCCTGCTGGTGGACACCCATCCCTCGCTTGGTGAGAGAGGTGCCAGCCAGTAGCAGGGATCACCCAAGCGCTCACTTACCTACTTCAGGTAAAGTTAACAGGTTGTGAGGACAAAGCCCCTTTGCACAGGCTGGATCAACGGGCACTTGGGTGGTCCCTTTTGCCAGCAGAGCTGTGGGCTAGGTCTTATGTTCAGCACAAATAGATACAGAATTCATCTTTCCACAGCCTCTGTTCATAAAGAACCTGCTTGTTATTTCCCATGGCAGATTAGTAAGAGCTCCTTTGGAGGAGTTCTTGCCAAGATCTAGATTCTGTAACCTTTGGTAGAGGGACAACAGCAAACAGTGTGCGAATAACCTCTAATAATGCTCTTTCTGTAGCACACATCTGTCTGCAGCCATAATGCTTCTTAATTCAATTAATATCTGGCAAGTTGACCTTCTCAAGTGGTTGAGGAGTTTTCTGTATAGGTTACATGGTTCTTTCTACTGCTTTTTGATTCTTACAGCATCTCAAATAAATAATTCAGCATGAGCTACTTATCTGTGTTGTGTGGGGAGGTCTTGTTTACTCTGAAATCTGGAGAGCCTGCTGACAATAGCACATGCATGAGCCTGTCTCGGTGAGAGTGCTTCATGGTTCTTGCCCCACCCAGAAGAACCGGAGAGTTGTAGTTTTTTTGCTCTGCAAAAGTGATACCTTATTGCAGGGATAAAGAATAGTTGTTCACAGGAAGAGGGGAGAGGAAGGCTGTGTTAGGGCAGGCAGTTACGGAGTACCATTAGATTTTGCTATATTTTGTCAAGGAAAAGGACTGGAATACGAACTTCTAAATAAATAAATAAAATCAAGAGTACATTGTGCCAAAAGGCTAGAAAACAGCTTCCGAGTCATCAAATCTCATCCCTGCTGTCACTGACAACTGCATCACACAATCCTATTCATAAATTTATCAGGCTTCCTCTCAAAACATCTCTGTCTCAGACTAGAGGAGAACTTAGAGGTAAATAGATTCTTTCTTTTGATGTTATTCAGGTCAGCTAAAACCTCATTGCAAAGTGGTGGGTGTATCTCTGCAGTAAGATCATACTTCCTTTGAGTAAAGATCAAATTAGTGTGAATTTTTGAGGTCAGTAGTGACAGGATTGGAATACTGATCTGAAGCCAAAAGCACTTAAACTTGTGAAAAAAACCTTCAAGTAAGCAGATGTTAAAGAAAACTAAAAGGAATAAGCAGGATAGAAAGACAAAGCGATTGAAAAGTTAGGGTAGCTTCATTCAAAGCTGATCAGAACCTTTTTATCTTGTACATTTTAGCTGTGGGTCATTTCCAATAGCATGGTATTTAGATACTCCAGGGGAAGTTTGCGTCCATATTCTCTGAGAAATTGCAGACTCCAGTGCCTTGTTGCCTGCCAGTGCTTGCTTCCACACCTGCGGGTGGGCAATCCTACATTGCAGGGTAGGCATCTTCCTCTTTGATGGTGTTTCTGTCCTTCCTAGGCTCATGTGCTGCCCCATGACTGTCTGACCCAGCAGCATTATTTAAATCACGTATCACACTTAGGTGCTGGCACTCCATAGACCAGCCTTTGAGTTTTGCCATCCTCTCTTGGGTAATTGTGATTGACTCTTTCTATCAGTTTGTTGTAGAGAAGAAACTCAAAATACTCAACTCAAGTATATTAAGACCCTGTATGGGAAACACAAATATTTGCTAGTTGCCTATCAAGATATCTCTTGTTTTTATTAGGCAGATATCTTGATATAGTAGTTCCTGACAGGAATTCATAAGGTTGTTGGTTGGGTGGTTGGGATTTTTTTAATGTTTAACTTCACAAAGTATATCACCAAGTGTCTGAGGGGCATAAAGATTGACTGGAATGATTTTCATGCTGGAAAGATGTCTGAAACAAACTTCAGTCAGAAAAGAGCAGCAGCTCAAATATGCCTGGGTTTTCAAGAATAAAACTTCCCATCATGATTCTGAGCAGGGAGGCTACGAGTCCACATCTCCATCTAGAGTAAACTGTATCTGGTTCACTATGATGAGTCTCCCTGTAGTGTTTCTCCTTTAAAGTGTCAATGCTTTAGTGCAAACAATGCATCATCTGGCCCCAAAGGGTCTGTTGATGGTGGGAAGATGACTGGTGGGTTTTGCCTGGATGACTACTTTTGGTAGCTGTTCAGGTTGTCGGAAAGAAGGAGAGATGCAGAAGTTGTGTCGGTTCTCAGTCCTGGGAAGCTGTAGGGCAGGCAGATACAACATTTCCATTCCTAAAATTCTAGAAAAGTTTGGGTTGGAAGGGACCTTTAAAGATCTTCTAGTGCAATGCCCCCTGGGCAGGGACATCTTTTGCTAGATCAGGTTGCTCAAAGCTCCATCCCACCAGACTTTGAACATATCCATTCAGGAGTACCTTGCCTCAGAATTGCTTTAATGAAGTTACTGCCTAAGGCACCTGACACATATGGTGGCTGTCTTTCAAGAATTGCCTGATAATATCTTAAACGGCTGTCCACCTCTCCATATTAGCTAGGCTTAAGAGCTTTTTCTTCTTACTATATGGAAGTTTAGGTCATGAACAAGGTAATTTTTGCATCAGCGTTTGACAGCTGAAGGTAATGAACAACCACAAGCGAGCAGGTTGTGGTGGATTAAAAGAGATAGTTTGTGCTATCTGACCTGCGGCAGTTCTCCATTCTGCACTTAGTATTTAACTAAAATAAATTAGTTGGAACCATCCTCTTTGTTCATCTTAAAGCCCAGCTGCTGTAGAAGATGCTGCTAGCCTTTTCATGAGCAAGTAGAAAACAGAACTGATGATATGGAGAATTGCTTTTTCTCTTGCAGGTGATAGTTACAGGCAGCGTTCCTTGCAGGATACTCATTAAGAACATGCAAAAAAAAGATTCAGTTTAATAGTTTTAGGAACTGCTCAGTTAAATTCATGCATCTGTATTTTTTACTGTTCATAATAAAAGCTTGGGATATTTATATGCAGGAATATTTATTAGCAGGGATTTTACATGACTTGAAAGGTGCAAGTGCAGAATATTGATTAAAAGAATATATTGAAATACTTGGTGAAATATCAGAGAGTATGAGCCACATCTCCCCAAGTAGAAAAGGAAAAGTTTTTTGGCTAGTGAAATGAAAGAAGTTCAAGGGTAAGTCTATTGAGCTTATCGTACTGCAGTGCTACTGCTTTTCTTTCAGAAAATGTTGCTGTGCAAAGTAATTCTAAAGGTCAGTCTGGTTTAGATGAGACTAATTGAATTAATTCTGAACCACAGCTCATCCTCTAGAAATTCAACTCTTGAGGAAGGGAAGGAAATAAACATACTCCTTAAATTCAAGTATGGGTTATTTGTATGCCGTATTTATTTACAATATCTGTATTTATGTACAGTATTTCCATATAGAGGACAGAACACTGAAATACAAGGTGAGGACTAGATTCTCTGCTGGTGTAAAAATGCATAGCCCTACATTCAGGACAGCTGTATCAACAAACAGCAGCCTATCACAACTTGGCCTTGTTTTCTAAACGATGTGTTGGTGGCTTTGCTCTTCTGTAAAATACTCCATTAGATGTCATGGATTTTAGCATTGCATTTAATTTTCCAAGGACAATGGCACTCAGCGGGAGATTCTAAGGACAGTGATTCAGGTTACCATTGCTGCTAGCGGGAAGTACGTAGCCAGATTTCCGCCAGCCATGCTGATGGTTTTACCCTGGAAATCATGTTATAAAATCTTCAGTAGTTCAAGCAAGCAATACCAACTTTCTAGTTTCTAAGGCTTTCTATACAGATGTTGTGTCCAAAGATTCATATGCAAAAAAGCAAAGTTGGTCAATTTACTGCTCTACATTATAAAGAATACCCGAAGTGTTTGTTTTTTTTTTTTTTAATGAGACAACAGATGTGTGACATCTCTAGTCTAGGAGACTAGAAGAAGTGTGGGAAATGTCTATTGACTGAAATGGTGTCATGGCAGCTTTACAGGTCAGGATTCCTTACAGCAAAACAAAACAGCAGGACTTGTGATAAAATGCCTTGTTTTCTTATGCCTCTTTCTTAAAAAGTCATACCCCACAAAATACATATAGCTGAAACAATTTAGCACTAGTTTACAATGTTCTGTAAGAATCCTTGAAAATATTTTTTCTGACATCTCATTCCCAGTTGGCACATTGTTATGATTCCCTGATCCAATTTCTGGTTTTGTTTGGATTGAATTTGGTTGGGATTTTTCGTTGTGGATTGGCATTTTGTTTTTAGCAATGGCCCGTGTACGCTGGGAGGCAGACCACTTTATTTTGCGATTATGCTGAGAGCAAACAAAGGGAAGGATTGGATAGCCTTGTGGTCTGTAGTAGTTCAGGGGTCTGAAGACTGGCATTAGGTTCCCTGCAGAGCAGCCAGATTCCTTGGTGACTTCAGGCAAGTCCCTTAGTCTTTGTTTTGCTTAATGGTGCTTCCTTGTCTAACCTGTTGCCTGCTGTGTGCCTCCCTCTCCTCCTTCTCCCTCTTTACTACCCACCCACAAGCTGTTAGCACCCTTTAAGTTTTAAGCAACTCGGAAGTCACACTCACTTAGGTGAGATCACTGAAGTGTGGAAGGTGCGAGTTACCATGAGCCCCTGCTGGATCAGGACTTTAGACTGTAAACTCCCCCAAATCCTGGGATTGCTTCCTCTTCTTTGGTCCTAACCACATTTCCAGCTGCTTGTATAATATAAATAGCTTTCCTATGCATTAAATACACAGAATACACTGGAGTACTCCCATGAATGCTGTCAGAAAGAGAAACCATGTTGCAGATTGATTTTTGAAGTGTGCGGGAGATTTACTTTTAAGATGGTTTTAATTTTTGAGGTGTTTCTCAATGTGTTCTGCAGTCTCTCCAGCAATCTCAGAGAAGCCCTAGTGAATGGTAGTATACAAGATGGGCAAGAGAAGAGAGAACATGGATTCGGGCAGGGAAATGGTATAAGACTGTATATGTGTGTGGATACCATACAAAAATGAGAGTAATGAGGTTTGCCTGATCCTGCATAAAGCCAAAGTTTCTGAAGGTAAAAGAAAATAAAAATTAAAAAAAAACCCTGAGGACATCAGGAAAATAAAGGAGTGGAGCTGTGTGCAAGAACACCGTTCTTGCTATTGAAAGATAGCTCATTGTATCTTTAAAACTTTTAGCTACAGTTAAGCTTAGAAGTATGAAGTGTGACAATTGGATCGTTATTGTTGAAAATGTCAAAGCTTTGAAAAACTGACCTTAATATCCCTTCAGCAATTAAATTATGAACTTCATGTTATGTGCAGATTGTTTCACTGCTGTTAATTAAATGCCAGTGCAATATCCATTTAAAAATGCAGCACTTTCTTGCTGAGAAGTTTAATCCAGACCATGACTATTGACCTCTGCCATAAACACTCTGCTGATATCTACAGTATTGTTATAGCAGCAGTTCCCATTCAACTTGAAAAGAAAACAGCACTTCTAATAATTGTTTTTTCTAACTCTAAGGAGGAGTGTGATTGGTCATGTACCACACAAGAGACTGGGTATGGCATTGCTTCATTTCATATGATGGCTGTGCTGCTTCCTTTTTTTTCTTTTAGTTTTTTGAAGGTGGGAGGAAAGGTTGTGCTTTATGAATGGAATAGCATTCTTCTAACGTGCCAAAAGTGCTTGAAAGCCTGCACCTCTAAACCTGCTCATGGGAAAGAGAAATACAGTTGCTTTGGATTAGGTTTATTTAAACCTCAGGAGAACAGACTTGCATCCCTTTTCACTCTTTCAAGAGAAGCTTTGTTTTGTTTTCCTTGCTCTCCTGCTTTCCACAACAAACTGCCGATTTTTAATTCAGAAGCTTCCTTCAGACTAGGAAATAACAGAATTACCGTTTTTTCTCACTACTGGTGCCAGCAAAACGAGTAAACACAGTACATTGGGACAGCAAGTGGTAGGTTGGCACCATTGGCGAGCGCCATATATTGGAAGCAAATGTCTGAAAACCTGAATTTGTCCCAGTATAGATAAAACAAGAGGGATCGCATCCTTCTGTGGTTATCCTCTGGAAACACGAAGTGTATAGCATTTCCAAATGCAAGGGATTTTTACCTCATTCTTGCATGTCACCTTTCCTGCTAAGACTTCTAAGTGTTTTGGCTTTAGTTTTCTTTATTTTGGTGACTTCTGGTTTTGCCTCCTTTCCTGAGAACTGCTATTGCTTTGTCTTCCCCATTCATATTCTTTTTTCTTTCTTTTTTGCTGCATGGAGACTCTCTGCTGTACAAGTGTAAGTATTTTTTTAGCTCTGCTGTTTCTGGCCTACTTGTTTACATTTTTGTGCTCCATTTGCCTCTGTACTGCCTTGTGAGTCTCCTGGGAGACTGTAGTGCCATCCATCTGCACCTACAAATGGAATAGGGAGCGGTCCAGGGATGAGATTGGATTTTTCAAAAAGGTACAGCTAGCACAGTATCTGAATTTAAAGCATCCCTTGGCTTTAAGACCAAACCAAAGCAGAGTTCTGATGTTGGAGGTATAAGCACAAATGCTACTGCTCAGAAAGAAAACCTCTTGATTTGGTTTTATATTTAAGCGTCATCCAGCTTAATGAAAGAATGTTTTAAAAATGTGCATAAACTCAGGCTTTCTTGCCACTAGGGTGGAAGACATGTCAGGGGTTATCTCAATTTTTCTTTGTCTGGTTGAATCACCTTGAGCTTTTGACTGCTGTTCTCACCTTTTTGTGCTGTCGCCCTTAATGTGTTCTTGAAGCTGAAAACCCCTATGTAGTTTTGCAGGAAGGAGGGTTGAAGGGAGCTGAATTTCAAGAAGGAGGGGGAAGTTGTTCATTAGTTTGAAATCTTAAAGGGAAGTGACAGGAGGGTCACAGAGCATTACTGTATCTTATCGGATTGAATATCAATTACTTAGGAGGAGGAGAAAAACTTGGAAATGAGCGTATCCCTCAGCACTGAGAGTAATTTCAATTATCTGTATAATCAAGGAATGTAGAGTATCTGAGACCCTGTTGCTAAAAACACATTGTTTTCTAGCAGTCAAAATAAAGTGATTTTAGTTGTTTTTAATTCCCAAGATACTAGTGTTCTTCCACTGTCGGTAATACAATTTAAGAAAACTCAAGAGAGCTCAGATAGCTTTTGTGAGGAAGGGAGTCAGAAGGGAGGAATCTGGAAAGGTGATCATGGGAAGACATCCTGGGAGTTTCAAGTTAGCTTGGAGACATGAGAATGTGTCCTTATTTGGGAGTATGGTGGAGATTTGCTGGCTTCCATCTACTGCAGAGGATGTGGAGCCATCTTGTGGATCTTCTTGTGGAGCCATCTCCAGAGATCTCAGTGGCATAGGTGCACACTTCCAACAGGGCTTCCCAAGACCCAGAGATGCAGTTAATTTTTTATCTGTTCTGCCAGGCAGCCTACAGTGTGCTCATGGAAAAGTAGGCAAAACAAGGAAGAAGTTCAGGAGGTGGTCTGCTGGAATGGGGAGTCCCTGGAAGATGTGGAAGAAGTAAAGGAGGGGAGGTTGATACTATTCCCCTATAAAGGCCAGGAGTGAAACATTAAGGCAGGAGAGCTGTGTTGTCCTTGTGTGGCCAGAGGTGGTGGGAAGGCAGAAAGTGCACATCTGCCAAACCTGAACTGCTTCCATGAACTCGGAAATTTCCCTAGGAGTTCAGGTATCTCCTCTGGTAATGACATGTGCTCTGCTGCTGTAGCATATTGCATGGTGGCTGAGATATTAAGCTGAGATTAAGTCTAATGTTTTGTAAAAAGAGCACACTGGCCTATTTAAATTAATGCTTTGACCCATTTTGCTCTGTGTGTGATCTAGAAAGTTCACTTGGCAAGAAGCCTCTCATCTGTGCACTTCCTAAACAGGCTAGAAAACAGAAGGTTTTCAAGTAAAAGTGTATGTATAGCTGTTACTCACGCTGTTAAAACAAATGGGAGGCATCTCTATCCCTCTGCCTTTAACCAAGCTGCTGATGGATCATGCCAAGCTGACAGCAAGTTATAGCAGCGATCCAGAGACTGGCTTATGGTCATCAGCACAAGCTTTGCAGGGTCGTCTGGGGTCATCTTTTTGTCTGGGAAGGAAGATTAAATCATTCTGTTCCTGGCTGTCGGAGATGTCTTGGAACGTTTAAGTCCCTCCACAGGAACCTCAAAACTTGCCCTGTGCTGTTTTGCATTGGTGACCTGGCCGACGCGGCTCTCTGCTTGTCTATGTTTATCCAGGAGCACTCTGAACACTGGCCATGGCTGTGAAGTTACCAGCGATCGGAGGTTTCCCATCAACCTTGTTTTCTGTCCTCCTTTCTGATCGTCTCTAGCATTAGTTGCTGCATTATCCTACTAGATGTAATTTCCAGTCGCACCACCAAAAAAAGTGGCAAGCAGACCAAAATGCATGCATTAATATATACAATTAATATATACAATTAATATACATTAACATGAGAAATGGGTTATGGCTGGAAATAAAACCAGGGGTCTACTGATAGTGACTCCTAATTGTTATCCCCCAAATGCCGAGCTGCTTCAACTCTTCCTTACCTGAGGTGCGGATGCCTTTGGTTGTTTCAGGTTTGGGTGATGGATCAGCAGCTGTCGAGGTGTGCAGTTCTGAGGCTGCCCAGCTGCCTACCCGTTGCACAATCCACTGCAATGTTGGCTAAAAAAGTTCAGCACCTCTCCAGCCACTTGCCGTCAAACCCATTGCATTTAATTTACTTGTGTCTCTGAAAGTGATGTCTGACCTTTGATGCAGTAACACTTTGCCTGCTCATTAGTTTCAGGGTAAGTCTGCTCAGTTGGCAAGCAATTTCCTGGCTGGTCTTGAAATTATTTTATCATTTATTGAGCTTGTCAAATGTGGAAGTGGAAACATGCAACAGCTGAAGGTACCTTTTTTCCCAGCAATGTGCATGGCAAGGAAGAGAGAGCTCTGCTGCCCAGATAATGCTATCACTGCCCACTTTTTAGTCTGCAAGTCCTTTTCTGGTCTTGAGAAGATGCATAATAACTTTCCTGTTAACAAAAGTCTGTCATAACCCTGAGCATGTGAATAGTGACATAATAATCTTCCTGACTACTTTGGATGGGAATATGAATTCAATACGTGTTAAGTCAGTGCACTGAACTTTACATACATAAAAACTAGCAAATGTTTACCTTAATTCATGATTTGCTTGAAATGTCAATGTCAACTGTCTTTTCTGGCTCACAAAAATTGATACTACTAAACTTGATTAACGATTCTGTTAATGAGTTGTGAGTCATAACAGCTTCCTGACTGACACTCCAGGTTTGAAGCCATTAGGCTTCAAGACCAGCAAGTAAATGGAAGTATATGGATGTCACTAAAGCCAGCATGTATGACTCTATCACAAAAGGAGCCCATCTTTGCAGATGCTGAGTCATTTTAAATTAACTCTTTAGAAAACCCGCAGGTCAACTTTTTCTTTAAAGGTCTTACAATGCTGAGCGATGTTAGGAGGTCTGGAATTGGTGACGCATGCATTTCCTGTAGCAAAACCGTCTGTCTTGCCATGCAAACTTTCAGGAGAGTTCAGGGAAGAAAATAATGGCAATTTTCTTCCAAAAATAACAAACTCAGGTCTTAAGTCTGGGTATTTGTGCTCTTAAGGCAACATACTCCTTTTTTCTGGGAATGTGAAGATGAGAAGAATAATAGCACATAACTTTCAGTAACTATGTTGAATGTATGCCAAGGTAACTTTCCACTTCTTCTCAGTGTATCTAAAGTCCAGGGAAGTCATGTGTTTGCTGGAGATACTGCTAACACTAACATGGTATTTTTGCTTTTTGAAGAAGGGCTGTGTGCCCCAAGACTGCATTTTTCTAGGGAAGTTTGGTGAGCTGTGTGGTGGTGTCCAGAGGCATAGATACCTGAATTTTAATCATTCCCAGCAGCATGTAAGCTAACAAATACACTAACCGAGGAAGGTGTATTTTGTATCAAAAATAAAGCCAGAACAGCGGGGAGACTATCCCTGATATTGTCATTAACTGTGTAGTACTGGATGCAGTAATTAAGTTTTCTGTGCTTCATGATCGCAAATGCAGAGGTGAGGTTTCAGTAGTTCCCTTATTTTACGGTTGGGGATCAATGAGTTGATGCTTGGTCAGTTCAAATAATCATCCTGTGTACAGCTTACAGTTTTAATGGAAGAATAAACTACCTCTCTGGTTCTGTTCAAAGTCAGTTGAACAAAATGTCAAGTTAGAAAAAGTTCTGAATGTTTGAGAAGGGGAGGAAAAAAATCCATTTCCTCCTGGTGTTAAACCCAATCAGATCTTGGAATGATACATAGGCTTGAAGAACTGATTTGTTGGATAGAGGGGAAATTTCTTGTCATTTCTTCTGGCCGCTAAAGTAATTTTTATTTTGTTTTATGTTGATAGATGACTCCTAAATCAAAAAGGAAAAGCATCCACAGTAGAATGCTCCGGCCAGTGTCCAGAGCTTTTGGTAAGTGAGAATTTCTTAAAACCTTTTTGCTGCTTTGCTTGTCTGAGATTCTTCTAGGTATTGGTTAAAAAGCACAGGTGACTATCCCTCCCTCTGGATTGCGTTTGAGGCCCACACTGGTTGCCTTGTTTTGTGACTCTACTAGTGTATTTGGTAGTAAATATTTGCTCACAGTGCTCTGTCTGCTCACAAAGATACTGTGGCTGAATTCTCTAGATGTATTTATAATTATTTACCACAAAAGAGAGGAATGGCATTGTCTTTCGTTTTAAATAGCATGTTAAGTCTAATTAGAAAGTTTTGATTTCTCTTAGAAATGGAATTTGATCTAGATAAAGCACTGGAAGAAGTACCTATCCATATAGAAGACCCACCATTTCCTTCCAGCAGGCCGGACAAACGAAGTTCTGGATTCATTTCAGAGCTGCCATCAGAAGAAGGGAGAAAACTGGAACACTTTACAAAATTAAGGCCCAAAAGGAATAAAAAGCAGCAGCCCAGCCAAGCAGCAGTGAGTCTACATTAAAATATTGCTGGCAATGTCTTCTTTTGATTGCAAGACCTGATTCATGGCAAAAAGCAATGTAATGAGGACAACTGTTAAAGTTTTAAAAGCCATAAACAACTACTTTAATTTTTCTTCTGGCATTCATGTCTTTCAGTGTGCAATCCCAATTACAAGCTTTTTGTCTTGTTTGATACAGCCTGAAACCAGGATGTGTTTTATCCCTTTTTTTAATTTGCTTTTGTTTTTTTCATGGGAGCAGTTTCTGAAGGTACTTGGAGCTTTCACAGGGAACACACAAAATATCATGAGACTTTACAGTTATATTGCAAGGGTTTGTTAAGCCTTAATCCTTTTTTCTGCCTGCATTAAGATGTGGTAACTTGGCACAAATTCTTATTTCTATCAGCTCTCAGAGGAGCTACTCTATGACACCCAGCTTCCCACAGCTCCTTAATTAAAGATGGTGTTTGGGCCAGCAAATCTGCATAGTCACAGATCTGCTTTTCATGCTGGAGCCTGCCTTAGAAAAGCAAAACAGAACAGCACTGTCTGTCTACGAAAGGCATTGATGTGAACCCAAGTATATGTGTGTGGAGTTCCCACAGTTCCATTTCCTTGGCATACCACATCAATAAAGATTTATTTCTGTGATGGTATGTCCTTGGGGTAGGTAAGGACACATCTGGAGGAGTTACAGAGCTATCTCAGGGCAAGAGAGCACAGCTGATATGGTAAGTAACCCTTATCAAGGGGCAGCCATTGCTGCTCTGAGTTATGCTGCCTAGTAATGCATGCCTGTGGCCTCTTCTGCTCCCTGAGGATTGTTGGCGGGTAGGACCCCTGGAAATTTCCCTAATGCTGGGAAAGATCGTATCAGGCAGTAGAGTGCTTTTTGTGCCACTTGGAAATGGAAAAACCTTCAAGCAGAGGAGTTATTCAAGCCAACTTTCCATTCCCTTGCACTTTTTACAGGGAAGGATAGAGGTAGCAGGAGGATGGACTGGTCTCCCCATTGTAGTCAAAACACATCTGTGTTTACTTATTCCAATTCCAGTTCTGCAGAACGCACATGTTTTCCCAGTTGCTAAAGTTGCCTCTCTTCCAAACTTACTTGTTGCATACTGTGCCATCCGCACAGTGGGGACATGGGAGGGCAAGTGTTTTGCTACCAGGCATGGAACTAGGACATACGATATCTTGCTCAATAGAAGTGAAAAGCTTACTGCTTGTAGCGGAGAGGTGTTACTTCCCATGATAGTGCCATGTTGTGGGAATGCTCATCCACATTGAATTAATCAGGAAATTAGGAGTTTATTTAGTTGCAGAAATTGAAAGGAACTTTTTTTGCTTGAATTTATTTATCCCTGTCCTATTTTTATGGACCGTTTAATCCTTAGTAGTTCTGACCTCATAACAAGTTTAAACAAATTTTTGAAAGACTTAAGATGTTTGCTTTGATGCTTCTGGAAATGAAATGGTCAAGTTTTGAAGGCCAGAGTCATGAGAGGACTGTGGCATTGTTTGCAGATTTATTTGCTGCTGGTTTTGCCACTTTGAGAATACAGAAAACAGTGGTTAGGAAAAGCACTTGAAATGCGAGAGGCAAAATCTTGACCTTTGCTGCTGCTTAAAGCAGGGTTGTTTGCTGTTCCCATTATTTCCATTTAGTAATTTAAGGAGTCTCAGATGATCGTAGCTGTACTTCTCTGGTTTTGCTGTAAAACAGATTTGTTCTTTGTAAGCTGAAAAACGTCAGAAAAGAAGGGAAAAATGGAGGAAAAAAGGAAGATGTAAACTTTGAACTTGGCGGGGTGGGCAGGCAGAATCGTCAAGAGTTTTTACGGAAATGAGTGTTCAGAGGGGGGAGAAAAAGGCGGGGGGGAGAAGACCTCAGCACTACCCACCCCCAAGTAGCTTTGAAGGAATACGGTGAAAACAGTTATCATCTTACGTGATGTTCTTCCATCATGTGTAAAGATTTAGTAAAGCAAAGAGGTGAATCGCTAATGTATGAAAGAGATTGTGATTCATCTTATTTATTGCTGCTTCCAAGCCAGTATTTCCTTATTAAAGAAACATAGAAGGCTCACTTTTAAACTTAGGCTAAGAAAAAAAATACAATTGACAAATGAAAACTTAACTTTTTTTTTTAAAGCATTAGGAGCATAAAACACAAAATAAACCAGAGCTCAGTCTTTTACATTAACATTGATCACTGAACGGCATTACAATAAACATCTATAAGAAAATCCTGTGGCTTGAGGACCTTATTAGGCCCTCACCATTTGTGTACATCTTTAGTACATTTTTAGGAACTTGCTGCTTTTTCACAAGCTCTTGCAAGCTTTTTTCATTTCTGAGGTAGATCTTCTCACTAGCTGTAGATGATTGGATTCTTGCATTACTCCCCTTCAGGAGATGCACTTGCCTTTGATACTTACATGTTTGTTCCTACTATCTGGAGGGCTCCAGTGTCAGCATTAAATGATTTCTTATTTCTGTTGAAATGCATCAGCCACTTTTTATTGATGTATTTTGGTTGAAACATCGTCAACTGGTTTTTGACTGAGAGGGTAAATAGTTATATTGAGACAACGAGCACTGCTGTGACCAACACAGATGTTAGCATATGCATTGCTGCCTAGGGTCAGATGTGCCAGCTAAACAAGTTCTCTAAAGAAAACCCCCAAATTGGCAGAGCTAGAAGTCTGAGAAGTGATTGTGTTTCTTAGAATAAAACTGTTTTTTATAGAAAATATGCAGTTTGGCAACAAAGCAGTCATTACCAGGTGTGCTCTTTTCAGATCAGTATTACATTGCTGCAGCAGGTATCAATAAAATACTGTTACCTTCGATAACAAAGTAAATGCTAGGCTTCTAACAAGTTCAGCCATGGAAAGGAAAAAGTTTCATGATGTGTCAAAGCATTAGTTCATATGCAATCCATTTTCCTGGCTTAATGAGTCTGGGTTTGATGATAACAGCAGCTTTTAAGAGTATTTATTTT
>NW_010552902.1:0-2668 GCF_000687285.1 Phaethon lepturus | reverse complement strand
GAGTGTGTATTCTAGCTGAAGAAGGAAGCTGGGATTACTCTGAGTTATTGTGGCAACTAGGAGATTCCTTGATTTAAATGGTTTCAAATTACAAACCCTGCTATTTTGTGGCAGACTGATTCCTGGTTGTTAGTATTACCAAGAATATGACTGGGTTGAGTCTTGTGGAGTCCTCTGTAGTCCCTGAAAAAGTTTCCATATGGCTTTTAAATTGAAGGAAGTCTCTACTGGTAATAGAGGTTTTCCACATCAAAACCATGTACAGCAGCTAGACCACGTGAGAAATCCTCCCAGGAGACGGTGTGTTTCATCTTCAGGATGCTGCCAAGTCACCAGCTAATCTCCACAGGGCCTTTGTGATTGGCAGGTATTACTAAGTCAGCCTGGTTTAGATGCCTACAGTCACCCACATTCAAAATGTGGCCATTGAAACCAAAGAAAGGAGACAGGTTTTCCATTTTCAGATACTCAGCAAAAGTCTGTGTTTAGTTCCTAAAGTGAAATACCTGATTCTGTATTTAGAGTCTCTCCGAATGTATTATAAAAGGCTATGTCAGCCTGCTGGAGCTCTGTTTCTAAATCTCTAAATCCAAAATCCAGAACATATGTTTTTCGCTGAACAAGGAAACAACTAGGTGTTGAAAATACTTCCTCTTCAGGTCACCACCTGATCAGGATTTAATTTTTCCTTAACTGCTTTTTTTTCTTTGCTAACGAACTAGTGCTCTATTCTCACAAGCCCAAGGCATTTGATTCCTGGCCTTATGCATTGCAGTATCCAGTTTGTCACTGGTGTTTTCGGGTACTTTGCGTTTGATGTAAAGCATCAAGTGACCTGACTAAAGGGGAATTCCAGCGGAGATTCCATTGTCTGCACTGAGGTTTGGTTCGCACATGCAACTTATATAATGTCTTAACTCTTTATTATTATCAATGAAACAAATATGCTTAGATTATTATATACCAGAGAGTTTTTTTTCTTCTGTCAGGTGTCTGCTGGTGTGCCTCCAGAAGGGGATCAGAATGGCCTCATGGGGAGAGTGGATGAAGGTGTGGATGAATTTTTCACGAAGAAAGTGACAAAAATGGATTCAAAGTAAGTTAAAATTTAATTTAAAAAAAATTAAATTTAAAAAAAATTCCATCCTGATAGCTGGGCAAGTAGCTCTTCTAAGTTGTGTTTTACTTCTGTTCCCAATATCCAGGGTTGCTGTTGTCAAAGTCAGAAAATACCTTAGTAGTCTAGGCATTGTGAATTCAGTTACCCTCCCTTGAAAATGACTATTTTGAAATAAATTGCTTTAGTATACCATGAGGGGCATTATTGACTAGTATGTATTTTTATAATTCAGTTGACTTCATTTTACCCTTCAGTGGAGCTCATTAGAGCTGAAGAAGAGTTATGTATTGGTTGAGGATCTCCTCTCCAGTGCTAGTAGTACACATGGGTGTGTCTCTAGTAGGGACTGCTTCTGGGCACAGTGTTTTGATAGATGATAATAGATTCATGCTGTTTTAGAAATATGTTAAAGACATGTTTGACAAATTTGTAGTATTCCAGATTTATGCAATACATTGATCTGAAAGATATGGCTCCCTCAGCTTTGTATAAGGGTTATACAGCTTATACAATCGCTTTGTAGCTGGTTGTATATTTACAGAACCATGCATCTAGATGTTCTTGCATTCATGCATGTTCGTGTACATACACAGAGAGACGCACAAATACTTACATAAATAAATGAGAAAGGGCAATTTCTAGACAACTTGGAATGGCCCCTTCTGTGCTCTGTGTGACATCCATTAAGGAAAATGTTAGGTGTTTACTGGTAGGTAGCTGTGGCAGGAAAAACAAGCATTTTAGAGTCACTGTAAGTTATAAATACCTATGGTGACCTGTGAAGCCATGTGTAATATGGTATGTATAGTGGTAAAATTATGGTAGCTTTGAAAAATGGATTAATCAGCTTAAGTTCAGGGTGCTCACAGACTACTGTATCCTCCTGTGCTTTCCTTGGCCAGCCGCTCATTTCAGATGACCCCATGAACTTGCACCATCCCTGCGTGCCCGTCCCTGGCCATGCCCATTGCTAAGAATCATTTGCTGCTCTGGTGGCTCGCTCTCCAGTTGGGGTGCTCTTATGCAGAGGTGTTATGTGCCCAGCTTTCCCCTCAAGTGTGAATACTCTGCTTGTAAGATGCCTGTAGAAAATCTTACTGACAGGTGGGTGGCTTGGGGTTTTTTTTGTGTGGGTTTTTTTTTTTTTTTTTCCTGAGGATGAGCACCTGCTCTATAAAGGTGACCTCTCTGTGTTCCTCATTGAGAGAAGGTGGCTGCGCCAACTAGTTCCTGTTTCAAGCAGGGCCCTTACAGGACAAGATCTTCCAAAAGCTGTGTGAATCCTGTGCCTGGATCAGTTGTTCTCCTTTTACTAATGGGCAGATGCAAACTGGAGGTAGCTCACCGTGGAAACAGAGCAGAGTGAAATTGTATGCTGCAGTGGGTTGACCCTGGCTGGATGCCGGGTGCCCACCAAAGCCGCTCCATCACTGCCCTCCTCAGCGTGGCAGGGGAGAGAGGATGTAACAAAGGCTCATGGGTCGGGATAAGGACAGGAGAGATCACTCAGCAATAAGCATCACAGGCAAAACAGACTCAACTTGGGGA
>NW_010552901.1:0-2723 GCF_000687285.1 Phaethon lepturus | reverse complement strand
TAAGCCACCACAGCCTGTCTCGAGGGCTGAGCCCACAGCCTGTGCGGTACAGGGCCCTGGCAGCGCCTGTGTGGGAACTGAGCCTTCCCCCTTCTGCTTTTGTAGCTCTGCTCTGTGGTACAGGGCCGTGGCAGTGCCCGCTGGGGAGGGGTGTGCTTGTCATGTTGTCTCCATGCTGTAGTATGGGGCTTTGGAGAGAACAATTAACTCCTGCGTGACAGGTGATGTTATGCAGTGTTCAAGAGGTAAGAAAAAGAGCCTTATGGACTACAGCTATCAGAGGTTAAGGAACTCCAATTAAAGGTGCTGGGGTGGAGCTAGTGGGGGAAGGCTTGTCTGCACAGTCTTGAAACCCAGAAAAGTTGTGCTGAATGGTTTTTCAGTCAGGGTGATTGCAAATATGAAAGCCCTTGTGTGTAGGGGTTTCTGTTATTGTGGCTTGTGGAGGCAGCAGTTATTTAACTAGCATACAGGGTATGTTTCAGGCACTGAAGCTCCTTAAGTTAGTATCAAATGTGACCTTTTATTAATAAAATTTGACAATATAGCATGAGAACATAGGAAGACAACAGCTTTCATAGTTTGTGAAATTACACATACACTTTAGCCTATTAAAGAAGCATGTGATTCTTATTTGATTTCTCAATCTTGTAACAGATTGCTGTTTGCAGCAGCCCCTTCTGTGCAGAGCTGAAGTTGATGTTCATGGACAGACGTAACATCCGACATCAGGTAACACAGCCTGAACCTTGTCCTGTGCCTCTTGCCAACAGGGTGCCATTTCCAAGCAGCCCCCCTGAACAAACCTGTCACTCAGTGGTCAATGGCTATGCAGTTCTGCTGCAGAAAACATCTCATCTGTATAAGGGAGCTCCTGCTATTGACAGCTTCAGAGCTGCATGGGTCCCTGATATGTGTGCCTGGTCTGCTCATCCTCAGTTCCGTCCTTGTTCACATACTGTCTCCTTTTCCTTCACCCCCATTGTATATCTTCAATGTCATTCTTGCATATTTTCTACTGAGATTCTCTTCCCCTACTTGCCATCCCTGTCTCATCCTTACTCACAGCTGTGTCACCTGTAAATACCATGGCACCTTCCTGGAGCTGGGACAAACTGATTGCTCCTGGTAACGGGCCGTGATTGCCCCAGGCTTCCCACCCACTGTCTCCACCATACCCTCAGCACACACAGCTCCCATCTTCCCACAACTTCTGCTGTGCTCATGGAGCTGTAGGTGGCAGCTGTCATTAGCTGTTTGATTTGGACCCATTCCTCAAAAAACTTCAGCAAAAAAAAAAAAAAAGACATGCTTGTGGCTCCTTTAGAGTATGTTTCAATTTTTAGGGGAAGGTTGCCTGATGGAGCCTTGGACTGGAAATTTGAAAATCTGGGACCAGTTTCCAACACTTCCCAGGCTTCCTGGGTGAATCTGGACACTTTGCTTAACCAGTCAGTTCACCATCTGTAAATTAAGTCACTTCTATCTTCTTTCTTCATATTTTCTGATCTGCTTAGGGTGTAAAGGGGCTCAGATGTTCCTTTGTTATTACCTTAAACAGCCTACAGAGAGAGCAGTGCAGCCCTGAGCTTGGTCAGAATCTCCAGCTGCTTCAGAAATAGAGTCACCGGGTGTTAAAATGGATGCGGTTCCTTTCCAGACAGCGCTAGGCAAAGGGCAGAGGAGCCTCTAGCTGAAAATAGCAGATGAGTGTGTTTTGGGCCATCCCTGCTGTGTCTTCCCAGCATTTGTTCCTCCCTGAGCGTCTTCTGGGAGCAGCTGATGGCTGGTGTGGATGCGATTGCTTCTGATGGGCCTGTTCATCAGTGTTTAGAGAAAATGCCTTTGTTTTGCTGCAGAAGAGGAAGAGGCCCGGCAGCCCGGAGCACTCGATGTTGTGCGTTATGCAAATGGCTGAACGTCAGAGGCACGGCTTGCTGCCTGCTCGGGTGAGGGGCCCTGTGGAGGGCTTGCAGCGGGAGCCGAGAACAGAGGAACTCTTGTTCCAGCTCTCGCTGATGCTGCTTCCAGCGCAGCCGCCCGTTTGCTGGGCTGGACCCATGGCAGCAGTGATGCCTGTGGGAGTGGTCCGTCTGTCCCGTGGCTCTGCCCTTTACTCCCATGTTTTTATCTTGGCTAACAGAAAAGGCAGCTTTAGTCTGTGGCTCCAAATGAGGGTACTTGTTGTTACAGTGGATCAATAAATGCTAACGTCAGAGATGCTAACTCTCCTATTTTTGGGGATCTTTGGGTGCCTCAGTGACTTTCATCCCATAGCTAAATACTTCCTTCTCCTGGGAGGCAGGAGCAGCCCCACGGGAGCCCTGTGTGCTGTCCCCATGCTCTCTGGCAGGGTCTGGCCCACCACTGAGGTCCTCAGAGCTGCTCCCCATCAGTGGGGCAGCTTTTCTGGGGAGAAAATGTCACCCTATGCCTGGTGCCACACAGCCCAGCTAAGGGTTTCTCCATGCTGGCTCCACAAGGTGTTTTGTTTGGCAATTCTGAGCGCTCCTTCAGCCTCTCGGCAGGACTGGGACAGGCACGGGCCCTGTCTTCCAGGCAGGATTAGGAAGCTGGCTCTCCCGACGTGGGAAGCAGGTGCTGGAGCTGTGTTACACCAGCTCTGTCATGCTCTCGCCGTTAACACCCACGTCGCTGGGGATGTCACAGGGCATAGCTGGGCTGTCACCTTGGGTCACTTAACGCCACGTGGCCAGGACAGG
>NW_010552900.1:0-532 GCF_000687285.1 Phaethon lepturus | reverse complement strand
TCTTTAATCAATGACAAGAGCCAAGGAGACAGTCCTCCAAATATGGACTTGAACCAGTCGTCAAAAGGACTGTCGCTCTCGGTAACCCTTTTTGTGTGGTCGCGCAGCCATTCATTCATTCGCGCATTCAGTTGCTTCTGAATGGAGTAACCGTGATTTGTGAGATTAAAACAACACATACCATCTATGTCGTCACAGCCATGTCCTTGTGCTAATAATAGAAAATCAATGGCTGCTCGATTTTGTAAAATGGCATGGCGCAAACTGTCCATGTCTTGAGCCATCTCTGTTAAGACTTTGGTGGTCACGTTAGCTTGTTTCACCGACCAACATGCTAACCTCTTGATTTGAGCCAACACTTGCGCAGTGCCTATGTTAGGCACTAGGGAAGCAAATACATTGGCTGTGGTTGAGCATAATTCTACATTGTCCTTACAATTTGCTTGCAATTGTGGTATAGACCTTTTGTGCCGATTTGTCGCTACTGTAGTTATATTGAGTCAACTTTGTTGGCTAACTGTGAGCAAGGTTA
>NW_010552899.1:804-13202 GCF_000687285.1 Phaethon lepturus | reverse complement strand
TCTGTGCCTGGGAAGGTCATGGAACAGATCATCCTAGAAGCTGTGGCACATGGAGGGCAGGGAGGTGATTCGAGACAGCCAGCATGGCTTCACCAAGGGCAAGTCCTGCCTGACCAATCTAGTGGCCTTCTATGGTGGAGTGACCACACCAGCAGACAAAGGAAGAGCTATTGATGTCATCTATCTGGACTTCTGTAAGGCCTTTGACACAGTCCCCCACAACATCTTTCTCTCTAAATTGGAGAGATACGGATTTGATGGATGGACTGTTCAGTGGATGAGGAATTGACTGGATGGTCACATCCAGAGAGTAGTGGTCAACAGCTCAGTGTCTGGATGGAGATCAGTGATGAGTGGTGTCCCTCAGGGATGCATGTTGGGACCAGAACTGTATAATGTCTTCATCAATGACACAGACAGTGGGATCAAGTGCACCCTCAGCAACTTTGCTGATGACACCAAGCTGAGTGGTGCAGCTGCAATGCCTGAGGGACAGGAAGCCATCCAAAGGGACCTGGACAAGCTCGAGAAGTGGGCCTCATGCGGTTCAACAAGGCCAACTGCAAGGTCCTGCACCTGGGTCAGGCCAACCCTCAGTATCAGTACAGGCTGGGGGATGAAAGGATGGAGAGCAGCCCTGCCGAGGACTGGGGGTTACTGGTGGATGAAAAGCTGGACATGAGCTGGCAATGTGCGCACACAGCCCAGGCAGCCAGCCGTATGCTGGGCTGATCCAAAGCAGCGTGGCCAGCAGGTGGAGGGAGGTGATTCTGCCCCTCTACTCCTCTCTGGTGAGACCCCACCTGGAGTCCTGTGTCCAGCTCTGGAGCCCTCAGCACAGGAAAGACATGGACCTGTTGGACTGGGTCCAGAGGAGGGCCACAAAAATGATCAGAGAGCTGGAACACCTCTCCTGTGAGAACAGGCTGAGAGAGTTGGGGTTGTTCAGCCTGGAGAAGAGAAGGCTCTGGGGAGACCTTATTGCAGCCGGCCAGTGCTTAAAGGGGATTTATAAGAAAGATGGGGACAGACTTTTTAATAGTGCCTGTAGCGGTAGGACAAGGGGTGATGATTTTAAAGTGAAAGAGGGTAGATTCAGACTACATATAATCTTCCTTACATATAAGGAAGAAATGTTTTACCATGAGGGTGGTGACACACTGGCACAGGTTGCCCAGAGAGGTGGTAGATGCCCCATCCCTGGAAATATTCAAGGTCAGATTGGACGGGGCTCTGAGCAGCCTGGTCTAGTTGAAGATGTCCCTGCTCATTGCAGGGGCGATTGGACTAGATGACCTTTAAAAGGTCCCTTCCAACCCAAACTATTCTATGTTTTTATGAAAAGTATAGAACATTTCCTAAGGAAAAATTCCATACGCCCTGACTTCTACAGCATGGAAAAAGAAGAGCTGAGGCTGGAATAGGAACAAGGTTTACTAACTGTGATTGCTGTGGAGGTGATGAGTGGGGAAGGACGCATTTTCTCTCCCTGGCATTAGAGGTAGATAACTGGTGGCATTGCTTGCTGTGCAGTGCTGTGACTGTTAAAAGCTTGCACATAAAAACTGGTTAGAGAAATGGTAAGAAAACCCACTGTGTGTTACAAAGCTGCTGCCTCTGGTTCAGAAGTGCCCAAGGGGCATATCACTGGAGGCTGGAAGAGCAGTACAGCATACGTCATCGGTACAGCGTACGTGAGCAGTACAGCATGTGCCTTCTGCAGGCATGTGTTTCCTCCTCTGGCTGTGAGCGCTGCTGGTGCCAGAGCAGGGGACTCAGTGCATGCCCAGGCAGACCCCACGCAGCCTCCTCGTGACTGTTTCCCACTAGTCACTCAGGTGAAGAAATGTATTTTGAAATTCCTGAAGGACCTCAAAGCACGTTACTGACAGCGAGTCAAACTCTCCCTAACATTCCCAAGCCAGTATTTCTTTCCCATCTGCGTACAATCCCCCGCCTTGGACATCCCTGAGAGCAGTAGGCAGGTACACACTCAGCAACCAGCATGTTCACTGTGCTGTAAGAAAAGATTGTTATGGCCCATTGCTCCAAGATGCTCACCTACCCCAATTATGTTTTCCGTCTCACAATAAAATAAAAATGTTTGAGTTGAAAAATGCTAGAATTTGTTTCTGATCTCTGTCTCTGAAAATCTGATTAAGGAAAAAGACTTTAATACTTACAATGAAGACTTCACTTGCCCTTGAAAATAGCGAAAGACAGCTGTGAAAAATATCTTTGAGGGCAAATTCATTCTCAGAATAAGACATAGTGAAGTAAAGTGGAGAATTTCTCCTATGTCACCGTCATTTGTAAAAAACAAACAGAAAAAAAGCCCAAACCCCACATGCTTTCACTTGTTACCCCAAGCCAAAAAAAAAAGTTATTTCATTTTTTAAAAATGGGTCAACTAATTATGGGAATGAATCACTACAAATGTATGTTTACAAAGTCTTTAACATTGCTAGTAGTGTATTAATGTTTGAATTGTTTTTTTACAAACACGTCAGCAAATATTTCTCCTTTTCATGCACTCTAATATTAGTTTTTCATGGGCCAGTACAAAGATTTCGGTTTTAAAATCTGTCTAGTTTAAGATCCGTATTTTCTATTTTTGCCACCCTAAGCAATCCAGATGGGTGGTTTAGAGACTAACAGGCTTTCAAAAAAAAATCCAGTTTCATTAATTTCTGTGCTCCCCATTTATCACTGCCAGACTGTGAAGAAGAATGGGAGCCAAAGAAAAAGTGTATTGCACAGAAGATTTAAAGATTGCTTGCAGGGTTTGTTTCCTCCTTCCAAACTCTACCACAGCTATAAAAAGTGAATAATCAAGTGGCCTGATTACCTTCTAGAGCTACAGTAATCTAATTAGTAAATCAAAATGATACACACATGATAAAAATAATGTATGCGACCAGATCAATGTTACAGAAGGGTGCCATGCAAAAACTGTCCCTCTAGACAAAAACTGGAATAAAAATACTTTCTCTGTTCCCAGCAACACTTAGACTAATTTCCTTGCAGGTCAAGGTAGCCTAATTAGCTCTAAATAAGGAACACCCAGAAGAGTTTGTTCTATCATACATTTTTTTTTAAAGCTTTTAAACATGTGATTCAGCTGAACTCCGGAATTTGAAATGCAGACTATGATAGTACCCTTTTCCTCAGATGGAAAGGCGTACCAGCCCTTGCAACACTCCAGCTTCTGGATGATGTTTCTTTTTAAATCTCTGTCTTGGTATAAACCCAATGAATAAATACATCTGTGGCATGTTTTAATTGCGCATCCTTCACATCCTTTCAGCTCAGCCCTTTGCCTGATGAAGCACCATCAGGTGGCACAGCAGAAAAAAAAGCCAGGCTGAATGCCAAGTAGACGAAAGCATTTTTGGTGCCTGAATGAAATCAACACAGTACTTCCAATCTTGAGGCTTCTGGAAAAGCAGCAAACAGGAACTGCCTTGCATTCCGTGCCCGACCTCCATGCTACAGAACTGCTGCAGAGGACTCTGCTTTCTTTAGCAAAAGCACCTCCTTATCAGAAATATTCAGAGGTTTTGCAACAAGCAAACAAGCAACAAAACCTCACCCTGCATTTCTGAGTCGTCTGTGACAAGTTATCGACACAGCTGGCCCTGGTGGCCTTTGCAGTCCTGACTGTGAACAGCGGGGCTATTCGTTCAGGGCACAAAGATGAGCCGTGTCGTTCTCCATTTGCCAAGGACAACTGCAAAATTCACATGTATGGTATTTCAGGCAATGTCCATGCACACAATAATATACTATATTAAAGAAAACAATCATACTCATTTCCGTGTACTGGAAAAAGCACCAGACTGATAAAACTATTTCACATTTATAAAATGTATCTAGAAGCATGATCCAAGAGGCAATAAACCAGCGGTAGTTAAATCGGTATCTTTCAGCTCGGGCATCATCATGCAAATAAGCAAATGCTATATTTTAGTACTTGTGAAATGCTGACATGCATACATAAATCAGGAATCACTTTGCCAAGCTGTTCTCATGCTCTTTCAGTTTAAAGTGGCAAAAGCCTCATCTAGACAATCTTATAGGAAGTGTCACTGGCCACAGATAACACTGAATGTTTTCAGAAGCACACAATATTTTGAAAACTTGGATATCAACCGAAGTATGGCTTTTCACTCCAAAGGCTTAGATGATTTTGGAAATAGCATACTAAAAGAAAGAAAACAACACGAGGCACCTTGAAAAATCAGACACAGGCTTTACTAAGTGCTTTTGCTTTCATTCCTACATAGTGCTACTGGCTATTATTGGTTTATAACGATTACTATTTCTGATTTGTGTCTCATCAGAAACCTTCTGGGGGTTTCCTTGCATACTTTCTTTTAAACATTTCTCCACAGATCAAGTAATCAATTTTTTTTTCAGGATGCTAATTTCCCCAATTTACAACAGTGAAAGTAAGCGTCTACATTCTTTGGTTATTATTCACTTGATACTGATCTGTAACTTGGGATATTCTTTAAGATAACCTAAGTTCTGTAATTCTCTGCACAGTTACAGTTTTCAGCAGAAGGATCATAGTTTGTTCAAACAATTACATGCAAGAACGAACTCAAAAATAAAAGCTAAGAATAGCCAATTAGTATGTGTTTCACATCTCTTTTTCTGTATCCTAGGGGGAGGGGGAATCAAATCAGAAAGGATAACTTCCACTCTAAATTCCTGTTGTTGTCCTGCCATCCAAACATCTAGAAGCTACATTATCAGGTGTTGCTTGAAGTTGTATAAATTAAGTTAAAAAAATTATATTTTTTTCTGATCTGCAATTCCACCCCATTTTATGTTATATTCTTAGGTGGAGAAAATTATAGAAACTACACAGCTCAATTTTCTCAAGTATTAGCGTGTCCCAGATTAGGATTTTTCCTTTCCAGTATTTCAGTGCTGGTAGCCTCCTGAGTTTGCAACTCAGCATACAAAATTTCAGCTATTTCACTAACTGCTTTTAACCACTTTACATTCCTAAATCAGCACAATCAAATCTCTCTGAACATTCTTCATTGTTAGAATGGACTAAAGGAACTTAACATGGCTCTACTCAAATTGACTACAGTGTTTAAACCTAAGTTACAGCGTTTACACATCCAGATTTTCATCATATATCCATCACTGTAGCATCTATGCCTAGACTCATGTTTACAGCTGGCTTCTACTCACATATATAATAACTGGTCTTGGGGCAAAACTCTGTGGGCTGTCCAGACACAGAATTTGCCACTGTCTTGGGTAAAACAAGTTAATTTGCAATTGGTTAACTGGCATTGACAGAACTACAAGTTGTATATTAGGTGTACAGTAAGAAAACACCTTATCTGTACACTAAAAGCTCTGGTGGCCTTGGTGCCACCTAAAACCTCAGATGCTGTGGAGAAGCCTGACCATCAGAGGACAACCTTGCCTTCTCCACCACCTCTGGCCACTGAGCCTGATGGGCGAGGGCAGAGGATGTGGCCCAGAACACCCAGGACGTGGCTAGACCTCAGAGGCTCCCGTAGCACCACGCACGCTGGCTACCCCAGACCGTGCCGAGCGCGGGCTGGCCAGCGGGAGCGCGGCAGCAGCGCGGCACGCGGCAGCAGTGGAGCAGAGGTGGAGGCAGGACGCCGGGGCTCAACACAAGCAATCACACATTCGCACCCCTGGGCCACTCGATCCTGCCTTCTTGGCACCATTCCCGTGGTACCAGCACAACTGCTTGCTATGGTAAGTATCAAATAATTAAGTTAAACAAAATACCGGCAGCAGGAGCAGAAATTTAAACGAGACATTTCCAATAGAAGATTTAAAAGAAAAACCTGCAGTTTGGTATTTCATAGGAGGCGAATGCATTTACCTTCTTTTTTTGAATAAAAACATTCCACGTGGTGTATTTACATTTAGGATTGCTTTGGGATTACTTAGATACGGTTATATTTGAGAAAATGCTAAGAGCTGTCACCAGAACCAATGAAAAGTATTTACAGAAAACAATCTTTAATACACTTGAAAAAAATAGAGACAACTTGGGAGAGATGCATAGAAAACTGGTCTGGAATAGGTCTTTTGAATCGAGACAAGATTGAATAAAACAGTTTTATCTGCATTTTCTGTCTTTCAAAGTCTTTTCAAGCCACCGGTAACAAAACTAAATAACCAAGAAAAGCATTAATTTCCATTGTTTTCCAGTTTATGCAAAATGGGCAACAGATTCAGTAACACTATTTGAAGCTGAACTGAAATAGGGCTTTATAAATTTAATCTCATTCACCACCTTTCTCTTTCCTGATCATATTATCCTTCCCATTAACTTTAATCACCACATTTGAACTGACATTAGCCAAACCAACTTCTTTACTGATATTTCTTAATAACCACGCTCAACTTGATCCTTGTGACGTGCTTATCTCTCTACAGTTCTTCCCGTTCCAGACTGTCTGTAGAGAGCTTCTGCCTTCCTTCTCACATACTGCTTTCTGAATCAACACGTAAAGCTCTTTATTCCCATGATACACCTTCCCCTTTTCTAGCCTGGCTGAATCTCTTTTCACACACTCCTCTCTTACCGATAGGGATCCTTCTGTCTGTGACAGCTTTCCTGTCTCACATACCCTTACTGGCTCTATTTCATTTAAAGCTTCAGATTAATTTCTTTTAGCCCTTAATCATAGATTGTTCGTTGTTAAATTAGAAAAGCAGATTAGGACTTTTAAAATATTCCTTCAGGACTTACCTGTGAGATGTCATTATTGAGTTAAGTTGTACATTTAGCATTTGGAGTAGCCAGCAATTTGCTTAAGCAGAAGTAAATTAAAGTTCTCAAAGAAAGTCCATCCTCCCTCCAAAATCCAAATTAAAAACTTTTTTCTATTCAAAAACATAATTTAAGTACTTCTGGATAAATATGAGGCAACTAAAACACACAAAAAGCTGATTTGCATTTTACTTCCAGACGAACTGGACGGGGGAAATTGGAGGAAGTCTGTGTGATCAGCCTTCAGAGTTCTTTAAAACCTAGAACAGCAAGCTTATTTTATCAAACAGGACCAGACATCAGTATTCAGGTTTATTTGTAACAACTATTTATCCATAGCTAGGCATTAATCATGTCTGGGTCATGAATAGAGGGCCATTTCCTCCTGTGTCACCATTTCAGAATACCAAAATGGCTTGATCCATTTGGACACTGCAGGACAACGAGATGAGAGACTGACTTCTCCACTTGCCTTCCCAAGAAGTCAAGACCCACCACTGTATGACCCAGTATATTCTTCTGTGGACTGTCCTTTGGCCCTGGCTTGAGGTCTAAAAGTTTGCTAGTGTAATATTTCAGGATGGCCCTTGCATACCCCATTGCAGGGATCCTGCCTGCTAACACATGCCTTCGCTCAGCATGCAGCACAGCACCAGCTCCTTTCTGAGGATGCTATGAAAAGGTTCAAAACCAAATTCCTGAACCTTGCCACTGTGGCAGCCATGATAGTCCATCTCCATCTAGCCTAAGAGAGGGTAGGAGAGCCACTACCATTAGTCCATTGCCAAAAATAAAGTGGGTTAGTGGCCAAGAAAGGCCAGATGTCTCTGCTGCCCTGCTACGTACCTGCTCCTGCTTGGAGTGCAGACTTGGAGACGAGGGCATGGAAACTCACCCAGCGTTACCTCCTTTCACCGTGTTCTTTCCCTGCACCAGCTTCCTCCGTCCTTTGCTGTTGTTTTTTATAACAACCAGCATTTTCTACATATTTCCACTCTAGACCCCTGTATCGGTTCAAGACAACTAACCACTCCACCCAAACCCTCAGTCTTCCACCTGACAGTTATTTACTTACCCAACATCAACCCCCACAATCAATCTTTCCGTTTCTCACTCAGTTCATTTAAAAGGTGCACTCAATAACCTGACGTAAAGCATTTGCTGTATCTTTAAAGATAGTCTCAGGCAATACAAGTGCCGCATCCTCTTCTCCAAGTCAAAATTAAGTATGTTTTGCTAGCAGAGATGACTAGAAATTTTTTGTAATCATTTAGTCAAAAGTAAAACATTTTCAAAACAGCTAAAACCAGACAAGACGTATAAAAGGATTCAGGACATTTGAAGGATGTTGCATTGTTTAGATAGCATATAGGATGGATAATGGAGTTTCCACTGCAGAAAACCTATCATCACACTTTTCTTTGAAACAAATAGCAAACTGCCAATCAAACACTAACAGACCTATTAGTACAAAAGAAGTAGCAAATCCTGAGTAGGCTGTTTTCACATTCTGGCTATAACTCAGCTATACCGAGTACAATACTGGAGATAAAATGATCAGGGGTTTTGGGCGTGGGGTTTTTTTGTTTGGTTGTTTGTAGGGTTTTTTTCTCTAAAAAGGCAATTTAAGGCAGAGACAGGCTTTGAATTACAAACAGCTGATAATTGTTCTCTGGCTACAACACAGTCTGATAATTCACCCTTAGTTTTAAATCTGCATTTATGACTAAGAAGAGACTGGGTTTATGGGTTGAAATAGTTCAACACTCAGACTTCAACACTGTGAGCTGGCCACACATTTGGAGGTAGCACTGCATGAACCGCAAAGCACTCCCACTGATCCCACATATTGGTTAGCCCCAACCCAGTCGTCCAGCTGGACCATCATCCCAGTAATAAACCTCTAGGCAATCCAGTCTGAATTTTCTGGCCAGTCTCTGTGTCCCCTGCTGGTCTGGCTGGAAGAGGTTTTCAGAGATAGAAGCAATTATTTTTTTCAGCCAGCAGAATTTATTCTACAGGAGCAAGAAAAATCTCTGTCTTCTGTTTATGCATCTCCTTCATGTCTGTGAGGCATGGGGAAAATAGTCTCCTCTCAGAAGAACAGGGCTGAATCTCTCTTTTGCTCCACTTCCAATGTGGCGGCCTAATGGGTGACTAGAAGAAAGGCAGAGCCCTGAAGGAGAAGCAATGCTTACAGCTTTGCGATAGCTGGAGAACCTTTCCCATCAGAAGCAATCAGACAGTCATACACATGGGTCACTGGACTAGCAGGCTGCAAAAAGAAAACAGAGGTAAGCCTGTTGTATCCTAAGAGTCACATAAGAGGTGCTAGTGGTGGCTGATGGTGGTGCCCCATGGAAAAGTGGGAGAGTTGCAGAATTCCTTGGCAGTTGCAATATTGATTACAGAGAAAGGCAAGAAAGCTTCCTCTTTTCAAAATTTTCACGTCAACAAACTAGGAACAAAACAAATATAGACTCATCTCTGTTTTTCCTTTGTTCATCTGCAAAACTTCCTTAGTCACAAATCACAGGCAAGCTCAGTATGATTCCAGGGTACTTAGGCACATGAGCTGCCTAAACGGTGTCGGTCCTGTACCACAGGGTCCTCCAGATTGACACATTCTGTTGCTCATCAGGACAAAGGAGTCCAGGCAGAAAAGCCATGAATACTACTATCTTGTACACTTATATCTAAGTTAGTTCTTCTGGTGCTCAATGAGAGTCTCAGCAGACATACTCTCAGGGTAGCATTGCCTCTTCATTGCCCTGGGGAAGGCAGCCTTCAGTCTCAGGGGTTGTAGTAGCAGGAACTGGGTCCTTCCAGGTGAGAAGGAAAAAAAAAAGCTGATGGATGGGCGGAGAGGAACAAAAAAACCCAAAACAAAAGAGTAATTTCCTAGGGCCTTTGGAGCCACCTTATAGGCCTGCTTAGTAAGCACACCTCACGCTTGACAGACAATCGCCAGTACATGGTGCAATACATGTAGGTTGACTTCTCTGTTCAGTATTTGCTACTAAACCTTTGGTGTTCTGCACTCCTTCCCACAAGTACACCTTCTGGCCAGCAGCCTATAGCAGGGGCCTCCATGTTCTGTAGTCAAATAAATAAATAGCTTCATTTAAGATTATTAAATTTAAACCATTTTTGCCACCAGTGACTGGAAGAGTGCTCCCTGTGTCAATCAATTCTCTATTGAGGGGTGATGTTTCAGTTTTGTCTGTCCTCAGGGAGTGGTCAGATAAAGTCCAGGTGCCTTTTTTACAAATAAATACAGACACTTCAAAAAATTTCAAGTTTGCAAAGGCTTAACCATAAAAGTTCCTGATTTGATCCTGTCTTTCATAGACATCCAAACCTAAAATGCATCCACCAAGCTGCCCGATAAGCCACGTGTGTGCTTTAGTAATCCCAGTTTTCATCTTATCTCACCAACAAAATAGCAGCACTCTCAGAATGACAAATGCTACCTCACTTCTAGAAGTTGGCATTCAAGGTGACTGAGTGAAACACAAGGAGAATTAATTTTCTCCAGTATTGTTATGACTGATTTCTAACTCAGCGGTGACACACAGATACCCAAGACACATATATAAATGCCCGATAGAAAAAATACAATTCTTGTCTCAAAAAATGAGATATTTCTGAAGGTGGCAATAAGAGGTTGGATGGAAGACATCGGTAGAAACATCTGAGCAAATTAAATAATTCACAGACAAAACAGCAAATTGTCTGATCTTCTTTACAGTAAGAACATGTACAACGCGTATTCCTTATAACTTTTTAAATAAAGTTATTCTTAAATAGCATAACAATGGAATTGCTCCAGTTAACTTTACAAATATGAATTGATATACAAAATGTGTAATATTCTATGGTGAATTAGACTGGCTTTTCTCTGGACTTTGCTCTGTTTCAGACTTGCATGTATTTAATGATGCTCTAATGTTCATTTTCTAACATGGCTTGATGGAACAGTGTGACTTGGACTTCTTTGAGTTTTATAAAAGATCAATATGGCAATAATGAGTAAAAAAACATTTAAAAACAAACCTAAAATTTACAGACAGCTCCTGTTCACAGAGCCAAATCAGAGTTTCTTGTAAACATGCCTGCAGTTTCTAAGGCTACTAATCAATGTTTTCTCCTTGTTATAGTTGTTGAGAGTTGCTGACAGCTTAATGAACCAAAATTTCAAGTCAATCTGAATGAAAAGTATTTCTGGTAATATAAGCACACCTGATACTGTATTTTCACACAGCAAGAACTCTGCAGCATGTATTAATTACCATGCACCTGACACTTCATTACAGCCACAGAGTATATTTACGGTTAACTGAATGCTTTTTAAAGTACTGGTTCTAAATGACACAGAGTGACACTGAAAAACATAGAACAGACCCCAAGATGTTAAGTAACACTGCAACTAGTGTTTCAACAGGCTGAACATGATTTCCAGAATCAAGAGCATGAAGATTACTTGGTTTGCTATTAGTGTGTCAGCTTGTCAGGCAAGTCACATGGCCTCTTCTCCTGTAAAGGATCAGCATGTTCTAATACAGACAAAAGGTACTGGTTTCAAACAGAAAGGAGCAGCGGAAGGGCCTGGGGAGCAATCAGCTATGTGTGGCTTTAAGCATTCCACCTGTGATTCTGCAATCTGACAGCAGATTTCCTTCAGGATACAGGCATTCAGTTTGTCTGCAAGCCAGCTTGGTCCTCCAGAGACACTTCAGCACTATCTCCCCACTTGTGTTTTCTCCAGCTCTTTTCTCTAGGTTAAGCTTAAAATAAAAGCCCAAACCTGATGGTAAGGGGTGAAAAGAAGGTGGTTCTGGCACTCATGAGTAATGCAAACTGGCATATGATTGATGACGTTGATAAATTCCCCTGTGCTGAGCTGTACTCCATGTGCAACCGATACGGAGATGCTACAGTGCCGGGAAAGAAGACATGCATTTGTGACAGATGGGCGGATGTTTTGCAGTGTTGAAAAGGAAATTACTTCCTTCTCAAAGTGTCATTTTGCTTCTTGTGCTGGCATCCCTGGGCATCATACTGCTGGTAGAACGGTCTCAGCAATGAATGACACCTCGACTGAGGGAAACCACAGAATGCAAATAGGTGCTGCAAAACATATGGGCAGTTCGGCCAGGGCTGCTTGGGATGATGACAATTGCTGCCAATTACAGAGGTGATTTGTTACTCCACTGCCGCTTCCTGATCTGGAAGGCGCTTACAGACTTCCTCACTTCCCAAGAGGAGGCAACTTTGCCTCCCTGCAAGTAGCACTGACCTTCTGAGATAACCTACCAGGGCTCAAGGCACAACCTCTCTGCTCCGCCATGCTGAAGCTTGGGGCTGTACACAGACATCAGGAGTTGGGCTGGCTACAAGCCAGGACTCCATCTGAAAGGCCAACTCCCTGCCTTTGCCAAACTGTTCTGTCTTAATTCAGCCTTTTGGCAAAGGAATGGCGTAAAAAAATACTCGGTCTGGCGCTTGGTTTTATTTGAAGCAAGCAATGCAGCAAGATCCCAGGAAGGATCTGCAAGGCTCACTAGTTTGCCAGTGATGCTCTGCCTCACAGGAGCTGCATTTTGTTGGCAAT
>NW_010552899.1:0-773 GCF_000687285.1 Phaethon lepturus | reverse complement strand
AGTTCTTGTCTTTAGACTACTTATTTCAAGGAAAGACTGTGGCTAGCATAACAAGGTTTTACCCACAGTTATCCACTGCTGTAAGCAATAATAAAACAGAACAATGAGTCATTAACAGCCCACATAACCTGAGGTTTCTGGACTGCAAAACACAAGCCTTCACTGCCCAGGTTAAGTGATGCCGCCTTGCTCTCGCACCCTTCCCTAAGCATCTGCTGTCGGCCACTGCATGGCTTTTACAACACAGACCTGTTAGCCAAGGCGGTAGGAAACTGAATCTCCATGTAGGCATAAACGCCTCTTGCAAAGGGCAAGCAGAGCCGGCACTGAGCAGAGGCAGTCGGTTGACCTGTGACTGAATTATGCCCGGAAACACTTTGACGTAGGAGCATCTTACGAACTAAGCCTCAGTTCTCCGAGATCTGTTCAACATGTTACTTGGACCAGCCTCAGCAGCAGCAGCAGCTCAGCGAGAGACGCGACTCTTCATGTTGCTGCTTTCTTTGAACACGAACCGCTCATGCCCATGGCGCATCTAAAGCGTTATGGGGGTGATGCCGTGGCACAGCTGGTGCCCACCCACCTTCAAAGCCGACTAGCTACACCATGCTGCCTCTGCCTTCTCCCTCAGCTGAGCGGAGAAAAAACATAGGAAGTGCACTCTGGCTTTTTATCAGCAGTTTTTCCCTCGCGGGGAAGGAGGGAGCGGCCAGCGGGGTACGCGCGGCAATCGGAGGGGCAGCAGGAGGGCGGCCGGGTCTGCCACAGCCCCG
>NW_010552898.1:0-15737 GCF_000687285.1 Phaethon lepturus | reverse complement strand
CCTCGCGGGGAAGAGCAGGGCCCAGGGGAACGCCCGGGGGTCTTGTCTGCGGAGCGTCGCCAGCCAGTGCACGGGGAACCCCCACGCCTGCGCGCTGGGGGAGCAGAGGACCCCCGTGTGCGGGCAGGCGGTCACCGGGGTGCAGCCTGGTTGGCGGGTGGCATCCGCTAGAGCCGGTCCCTGCCCCTGCTCGGGCTGTGGCTTGTAACAGGAGGTGTCATGGGAGACTCGGCTCTCACTCCTCCCCGTCACCTACGTCTCGTCCAGGACTTGTTGCCACCAAAAAACCCCGCTCAGAGCTGTGCAGTTAATCTTGGCTGGTGAGTCGAGGTACTTACACCTCCTCCTCCTGAGCCTCGTGGGAATACGTGAATATGAGCTCAGATGAAGGCTATTAAAGGATGAAGTTTAAGCCCTGGCAGCGTGGGTTTCACACATCACAAGCCAATAGCGCCTATAGGAAGAGCTCTGCCTTTTTCATTCTTTTCTTTGTAATGAGAAAACTGCTGATGATTTTGGTAAGCTTTAGGACATGTAAGGTAATATCCTGGTGTTGGTGAGAATAACAAGAAATTCCCACTGACTTTTGGGGGCGTAGAGCAGTTTTTCACATGCAGTGATACTTTCGCAAGGAAGGATTTGCCATGCTGGACGGGAGCATCGCTGCCCACGGCTCCTTCCTTCTGCCGATAGTCTACACCTCGTGGAGATGATCTTCAAACCATCCCCTGGTCTTGCACGTCTGGACATCCTTCCCGATTCCCTGCAAAAGAGATCAGGGCGTGAAGCTTGAGATCTCATCACCTTTGTCTTAGCGCATGTGGTTGCACAGTATTTTTAGGGTCACTTCTCCGTCGCGTCTCATCAAAACACCGGTACGTCACGCTCGGGACGTGTTCCTAACGCCCGTCGCCGCAGCATGGCAGATCCGCTTTGAAGTGGGAGTTTTAGTGCTTTTACAGCAAGCAGTGCAAGAAGAAGAGCGTTTCCCTTTGATGTTTGCTAGTTATGAGCATTGCTGGTGCCTTTTGGAGTTGATTTCATGCACGGTCCCCTTTAAGGATCGGAAATACATTTTACCAACATTTCAAATGTTATGAAATGCAGCATTTGATGGGAAAGAAAAGGACAAATGAGAAAAATATGGTACTTTTTCATTCTCTGAAAGAAGTTATAGCTAGAAAAAATCAACTCTATGTGCGAGCTTGAGATGGTTAGCTATTACTCTACAACCTTTGCGGCTCCCTGTGTCAGGAAGCAGAGGCTCTACATGATTTTTCAGCTCTTACAGAGAACTGTAGTCCATGTTTTGCAGACATAGGACATGCTTATGGATATTTCTTTTACAGCATTTTGGGGTCATAAACAAAACAAAGTCAGCAAAGACCATGAGATCCCTATGCACTTCCCTTTATTGTCTTTGGATTATGTTTTTGAAGGTGAGTCAGTGTTTATTGATATAAAAATACAAGAAACAATGCAGCATCAGAGTCGTATGTCTTCCCATGTGTTCATTGTCCCCCCACTTGCTGTAAAATCCATGTGAGGAGGAATTAATGAGCAGGTACCTGTCTTCTTCGCAGAACCTGTGTTTTATTTTTAAATTTTAAGCAGTCTCTGAAAGTGGTTGCAAAGGCAAAAAAACCCAAACTTTGCCCTGGCAGATGGGAAAAGGGAGATGTTTGCTGAGCAAAGGACAGTCCTGGTGTTGCACAGGCTCGATACATCACTCAGAAAATTCAGGATGGCTACGAGCAGGACTCTGTCTGGTCTGTACTGAGTGGCTTCTTCTGAGGCTTGTCTGGTTTGTCCCCGTTTAGCAGCAGCCCAGGCACGTGAATTTGGGATATGCCTCCCCAAAGAACTGATACAAAGCGGGTATTGATGTTTCATTAACCTGTAAGGCAGGAAATGTCATACCAGGATGCTAAATGCAGTAGTTACTTTTTGTATAAAACACCAATCTGCTTTGCAGAGCGTGTTCTCTCCATCTATTATTTATTTCCTCACTCATTAACTGCTCCAGTAGCCCGAGACACTGAAATCTTGCAGCCAGATTTCTTATTTGAGAAAGTCTTTGCTGTTAATACAAGATGTCTCATCAGACGTGCTTCGAGCAACTCCCCTTTTCTCCGCAATTCCTCAGACCTTCTGGAAGTGCATGCTCTATTTTGCACGATTATGTTTACGCTGGGCAAATACGCAGGGAAATGGTCTTTTGCAAAGCAACATTGGCCAGAATCAGTAACAGCAACATCGCTGAATCCAAAAATAGCTGTAGGAGGGAGCAAAAGAGAAAGAGAAGCGGTGAGGTCTTTCAAAATTCCTTCGAAACTGTTCTGTCAAGCTGAGATGCCCCATGGAAGACGGTCCTACCTCCAAAACCATCTGTTGAGTTAGAGGAGAATCACAGAGTCACAGGGTGGTGGGGGTTGGAAGGGACCCCTGAAGATCACCTGGTCCAACCCCCGTGCCGAGGGAGCATCACCCAGGGCAGGCTGCACAGGAACGCGGCCCGTCGGGTTTGGAAGGTCTCCAGAGAAGAAGACTCCACAAGCTCCCTGGGCAGCCTGTTCCAGGACTCCGTCTCTGAACCATACAGAAAGTTGAGTTCATTCCCACAGTGATCCCTTCCTAAGCCTGAAATTTGTCAACCAGTGGGAAAAACAAACTCTCTGCCCATGTCTTGCTTCCTCCCTACCTTTGGGCAGACAGACAGATAAACCAAGATAAAAGAGGCAAGTTGCAAGAGAATTGCAAAGCTAAAAGGTGACGATAATGCTATATTGCAGCAATTTTGTATCACGTGTAACCTGGGAATGGTATCAGCTTACCAGCGGTGAATAACCCATCGGGAGAGAGAAGGCAAAAGGCTCTGATGCAGTACCCGCCAGCCTTTGGTAAACGAAAGGTTCTTCATTTAATTCAGAATCATCTTCCAGTCCAAGGACTCTGGAGTGATCACACGACTTCTTTCGGGGGTGGTTTGTTTTGTTTTGTTGTTTTAGCAGGCAATGAAGCCATGAAGCCTGGACACAGGCAGAGCATAAAGCAAAAATTCCCCATGCTACACACAGATGGGTTTAACAGCCCTCCTCTTATTCACGTGTAAGTGTTTATGTGGAAGGGATCCAACTTTATGACAAATTTCACTAGTTTCTAGCCAAACAGGGATCCTCTCCAGGGACATGAAATTTGGGGGTGAACAATTTTCATCAGATTTGCATAGCAGACCTGGAGTTAGAGGCATAAATAACAACTTGCGGTATCAGAAAGGCTTCTCTAGAGACCTGCTGAGGGTCTCCAACCTCGGTTCCCGCTGGCTCAAATGGAGTCCTGCAAAGGCCTACATGAGCCAAGAGGGTCTTCTGCTGCTGGTGGCCATGGATGTTCAGTGAGGAGCAGGCTGGACTCGGCTCTGTGGAAACCCATGAGATATTGGGGTTCTTAGTACCTTGCAGGACTGGGGCCTCTGCTGGAGTCTACAGGCTTGATCTGGATGGAAAACGGGAGGCACCTGTGTGGTGGAAACACTCTCATCGTCCCAGATGAATTCCCATGTATGAGGGAATACAAAAAAATACCCATTTCTTGCTATAATTTTAGCGAGCGTGCCACGTGCATGGTGTTTTCAGCGAGGTATTTTCCTCTCCTGGATAGTTTGCCTCACTTTCTCATGCACAAAGATGTCCTGAGTGCAGAAGTAACCACACATCGAGCCACTTGTGCGTACACTGCAGGAGCAGCAAGGAAACAAGCGCACGGCAGGAACACAGAGGCTTTTTGCAGCTATGAAAATCCGCCAGTAAGCCTGACCCGTGAAAGCCTGCCCTCTGAACGCTTGCTCATGGGACGCTTTGGAAGAAAATATTTGTGCTTAGCCTGCCTTTGCTTTTTCTCCTCGTGTACATGCGTGCACGTTCAGGGGTTCATTTGTCTGCTGTGCCGTTGTTTCAGGTTTCATTTGCTCCAGCTGCTCATTTCCCACCTGGGATCACATCTCTAGGACTGTGGCGTCAGAGCTAGTTGCTACAGGTACCGTGATGACGTCATGCAGCAACATGGCAATTTCAGCTGGGGAGTATGCGGAAGCACCAGGTCTCATCTTAAGCAATAATGAGCTTGTTTTTGTAGAATTACCCTTAGTTTTAATAAAAAGCAGAAAATATGGGACATACTGGCAGAATAATCTCAAAACAGAATGTTCTTAAAGTTTCCATTGAGTATCAGCTGCTTTTTAATTAGTACCCAGAGGGACATTGAAGAAAATTGCTAATTATGAACGCATCGTAAAAATGTAAACACTGTGTCCCTGTTCTATAATGGCAACACCTTACTGTGGATGCAAAAGTGAGCCTGGATTGGCTAATGAATGGAAAAATCATGGGATTTTTCTTGAACAGCTCACGAAGAGGCATCTGCAGTTATAAAATCAAGTATTTCCTTTGGAAAAGGAATGAAAATACTCGACAAAAATACCTTCAAGGTTGGTTGTTGGCTTTTTTTTATTAACTATATCCCAGGAATAATCAAGATCTGCAGTTTTTGAAAAAGAAATCATAAATCGAGATCGCTTTATTGAAAACCATCGGTACTTTCAGCATTTTATGATGCCTCAAATCTTCTTCAGTCCAACTTTTTTTGTTCGCTCTTTCTGCCTTTGGAAGCTGCACTGAAACCCGTCCTGACGTGAGTGGGGTCTACTTGCTACAGCGAAAAACCTGAGGAAAAGAGGCTTTGCTGAGATCTCCGTTAGGCAATTCGACTTCAGTCCAAAAGTTCTCTTTGCTGGAGATGGTTTTATTTCTTGGTTCCGACGCTTGCGCTCTCCTGCAGCTGCCTCCTCCCTGAGAGCGTGGAGATGGCTGGTCCCAGCCGCGGCAGCAGGTCCTGGGGGAGGTTGCGTGTTTAGTTGCCTCTTTTCTGCTGGAGCCCCACTGTTAGGGCTGGGTACAAGCTCCGCTCAGCTTTGTGCTCCAGGTGCTGAGAAGCAGGGAAGGTGACCGAGATGCTTAAGGCATCTTTAAGCTACAAGTGGTTTCTGAGTTAAGTCTCCCCGTTTTTGGAAATCCAGGCTGACCTCGCTCATTTTCAGAAATGTTTGACAATGCTCGAATTGCTTGGAAAATGAAGGTGCTCGGCACTCCTAAAAACAGACCAAAATCGTGTCTTACTGGGCACAAAATTCAAATTGTAATTCCTTCTCTCTTGTTTACCACCCTGAAGGAACTGATAATCTAACGTTTGTGTCATAAAGTATTTTTAACTACGGCTTTTTTCTTTTTTTTTTTTGAGAGAGACAATAAATGAAATAATAATGAAGGAAGAAGAAGTGTTGCTGAAACATGTTTTTCCTTTATTATTAAAGCATATGGGGGGGTTGACACCTATTAATGGAATCACTCACAGTGATGTGGAGTGAGGGAAGCCCTCCCAAATCCTGATGCAGCTACACAGAGGTGGCAGCTATAGCCCAGCGGGCAGAGCTTGCCTCGATGTGTTGCTCGGTGTCCATCGCCACGCACGTGCTGGACTGTGACAGCCGAGCAAATTAGGCAAAAATGACTATTCCCAAACATTTCGCTCTCAGCATCCGGTCCCGTCAGTGATTGACAGCAAAGCCTCTGCTACAGCGAGGCTGAAACAGAGGAGTTAACGGGAGAGCACAGAGCGCGCCGCAAAGGCAAAATCAAACTACGAGCTAATTCAGAATAAAAGGGATTCCCCGGAGGTCAGGAGACGGCTTTGAACAGGTTGAGTCGTTAAATGGATGTAGGGTTGATTGATGAATCTGCATCACTTGCTGCAGCGAGAGGAGTGCATTACGCTTGTGAGCGTGAGTCGCAGCGGATCAGTTTGAGTATGACCGGCTGCCAAAAAGACGAAGGAAGTTCATAAATTACCCCAGAGTTATGGAAACAGATCCTTTCTGCAGAGGGACCTGGGGAGCAGCAGCGTCCCCGGGTAGCCCATCTGTATCCCATAAAGAAACGGATACCTGTAATTAGTGCCATGAGTTATCACAACTGCGCGCAGCGCACGTATGTCTCCATCCGAGAGGACAGTGCTTTGCAAGCGGGAGCGTTTCATATGGAAATAACCAAGGCAGCTGAAAGTACAGTTTCACTGGAAGGTTTCCAGGCAAGACGTCTGAGGCAAAAGCTTGCTGTTGCCAGCATGGGAGAAATCTAAGATTCAGAGCTGATTGCATTTCCAAGAAACAAAACAGGGGAACTTGGACACGGCTGCAGAGTAGGTACCCTGGAGTTCATACCATGCAACCTCACGGCCGGCCTTGTTCACGGCTTCTAGGTGCTCTAGTGAGGTGCCGAAGTGCCAGTCGGAAATCAGATACCTTGAGAAAATAGGATTTTGTTTGTATTCTTCAAAGCCGCAAGGCTGAATGGGGCAATCTGGGATCCATTTTCCCTCCCCGCGCTCCCTGCCTCACTCTTATTGAGACTTAAACAAAAGGGCAAGGAGGCCACTGCAGAGTAAATGAGGCCCTTAATTTACCATAAAAAGAAGACGACTGGCTGTTAAGGTTTTATCGGATTACAATAAAGGCTTTTTGCACTCAGGAGACTGTGGTTTGATTCCCGGCATTGCTGGCAGGGCTGGAAATCATAACCACAGATTATAGCAATAACCTTCCAAATTTCCATATTCCAGCCAAGGGTGCTGCTCCCCGGCGTGGCTGCTGCCCGTGCCAGCCTTGTGCCGGCATGGTGAGGATCTGCAACGTCCTCCCGGGGCAGGACCTTCAGCCAGGCTCCAGGTCTTCGGGGGCATCGCCAGTCAAGGTGGGGGATCCAGCCTGGGACCGCTGAGACCTTTTTGACTGTGAGATGGGAACAGGAGCAAGGTCACGCCATGTTATCTATTTAGTTATCCAGTAAGAGTTTAAAAATATGCTACCTTCTCCAGGATGCCTTTATACTACGACTTTTCGGATGAGGAGCCTCCTTCCCTCCTCCCAGATGCCTCCCAGCAGCTGCCATCACAGAGTGAACTAAGCGAAGCAGGTTCTGGCAAACAAAATTTCCCCTCCATGAACAAACCCTGTTGGTTTTTCCCAGGTTTAAATTTCATTAGGAAGATAATTTTATTAACATAACATACCTTCTTTCTGCGTAGGGCGTGCTGGCGATTTGTCAGCTAGCAGAGGGAGCGACAGGCAGCCCTGCATGAGGAGGAATATGCGAGGAAGGAGTTTAACTGACGCTGTGCATTTGCTACCGGGAAGACCCGTCTGCACTGGAACCTGTAAAAGAGAAATGCCATTGCACCTTTTTTCTTCAACCCTTTGGTTTTTGTGTTCAAAAAACGTGTGGATGTGGTGCTTCAGGACATGGTTTAGGGGACATGGTGGCGCTGGATTAATGGTTGGACTTGATGATCTTGAAGGTCCCTTCCAACCTTAGTGATTCTGTGATTCTGTGATCCAGTGCGTAGAAAACCGTACGCTCCTGTTTGTGCGCAGGAAGCGCGCAGCTCCTTTGTGTTTACAGCACATGGCTCACCACCAATTCTTTCCCTCTCTCTGCTGTCTCAGTTCCGTGGGCTGACAGGAGGCTGAGGCTGGCTGACACCTCCGGGGACCACCTAGTCCCATGGCTCAAGGCAGGGTCACCCAGAGCAGGATGCTCAGGACTGTGTCCAGTTGGTTTTGAGTATCTCCAAGGCTGGAGACCCCACAACCTCTCTGGGCAACGTCTCTACAACCAGCATGTCCGAAGTAGGCATTTAACCCTTAAAATAATAAGCAACAAGAAGCCAAGAGTAAAGAGATTAAGCTTAATCTCCTCAAAAAGTTGTTCCAGTTGTCATGGCCTCTTTGGTTTGATGCACATAGCATGGATGCAGCCTTGGGAGGGACATAACCTCTCTTGGGTACGTATCGCAAACGTCAAAATAACATTATGGTAAGGTAGCACATCCGTAAAGGGATGTAGACCAGTCCATAAACTCTCTTCATTCCTTCAACATTTGCCAGTGTTGCCAACAAGCCTGGAGGAATCTGGTGGCCAATGGTAGGGAAGCAAAGGGCAGTCCGGACAAGATTTGCACGCGCCAGTCTCCCTCAATTTACCCTTCATAAAAACAGCACCTGGTGTCGTTAACCCCAGCTGGATGCATGCGAGAAAACGTATGTCTGCTGGGTCCTCCTACAGGATTAAGAAAGATGTTGTGGCTGGTTTCTCTCTACCGCATCCTTCAAGGCCAATGCAGCGTTTAGTCCTTTGTTACAAACCAGAGACTGTGCAAAGCTCCAAAGTCAAATTTTCCACAGGAAGAATCCAGAAAATGTTTTCTGTAGATAAAACCTATCATTTTCATGATAGCTTTCTAACTTTTATTTCTATAAAATAATATATCTAATATATAAAAATATTAGAGAAAATATAACAAAACCAAAAAATTCAAAACAAAAGCCATTTTGAAAAGGAAACTCTAAACATTTTGTCCTGAAATAGTCAAAACAGAATATTTTGACACTGTCAGAATTTTTTCCCTCAGGTTCTCTTCCAAAACAAAATTCCAGAGGAAAAAACCCCCAACATTTCATTAAGCATTTCTATTTAACTTCCACTTCAGCCCTGCAGAATCCAACAGAATGTGTTTTTTGTAGCAACTTTTGCAGTCAGCATTTCTGTACACAAACATGCGCCGTCTACAGAACAAATGACCACGTATTTTGATTTGATAGATGCTTTTATGTTTTTGTACGTAAATAAACTAGATATCAATTAATCGGATTAGAAACCTTGCTAGAGTCCGTCTGTAGTTGATAATAAACTTTTTTTTCATTTTAATTTGGCTACTACTGAAGCAGGAGAATAAATTCAGTGGATGATCAGATTAATGTTAATGAGCATAATTATCTCTCTCTTCCAAGTACGGCATCTCGGTAATGCTAATTTTCTTGTTAACTGATGCAGGTCATGGAAGATATTTGCACCTGGGTGGGAATGCAACAGAACTTAAGGAAAAAATAATTTAACAATGCCCGTGAATTTCAACATGAAAATATACATGTGCATATAATTTTTGTTTTTCCAGTGGGGACTCTTCCTTGAGACATAGGCCAGCGTTTAGCCTCCCTGAAGATAGCCCTTAAAGGACTTGCAAGATCTGCAAAACTTTTCCAGGAATGGGTCCATAAGCTGTCTTCTATTATTGCACACATTAGGGTTGAAAACGGAGCTTTGCCAGAGGCAGGCTCACAATATTGCAAAAAATTCCACCCAATGAGTGGCAGGCTATAAGAAAAACAATATTGATGTATTTTCCTCTATTTGTGGTTTCTTTTGTCCACAAAGTGTTTTTTGTCTCTCAATGACGTCAAAGAAAAATGACAACTGGAAAATAACCCTGAGAATATATTGGATTTCCTAACTAGTAATTAACTAACTTGAGCTTAATGGAATGTATTATATATTTTACCAAATCTACAGAAGATTAGTAAAACAAAAGTAATATTTTATTTTGTTTTGATTGCAATGCTTGAGGCAAAGGCAGCTTAATGCTTCTCCAGTAAGTGTTCTGCATTCCTAAAGTATCTGTACGCTCAAACGTCACAGCATCGGGGCTGACAACAACTACAGCGTGTGTCACACGCTCAACCCACTGCCCCTGGGACGCGCCAGGGCAGGGACAATAACGATGCCTACAGCTAGGTGACATGCATCTCATCCTTTGAAAGAGCAATTCACCTTCTGCTAGGAGAAACAGCTTCTATGAAGCTGTTGCAGTCACTAGAGCTCAGTAAATAATTCAGACCACTTTATTCCCTTCTCCTTTGATCTTCATTTCTGTAAAATGGGCATGTCCTCAAGTACAGCACTTTATTACACACTGCTATTTATGGCTTCCTAAAGGAGAAAAGTCATCTGGTTTTCACAGAACTCACTTTAAGACTGTCTTTAAGACTGTCTCGCAGAAAGAAAAATAAAAATTTCGGCATATGCTCCATCGTGTAATATCGGAAGGAGCAGGTTTTACTGAGATTGTCTAGGACAAACTCAAACAACAATGGATGTTTTTCCTTCCTCTATAAAATAGCTTTTTCATGGCTTTACACTATTAGGTGCCGTGCAGGAATGGATAAGAACTGTGTCCCAAACCCAAATTCTAAAGGCTTTGTCAAGGGTCTTTTTTGTGGTTTCAATCAGCTGTTGCTGAGGATATTCTGCCTTACGTAATATGCACCAGTCTACAAGTGTAATCGCATTACATCACTGCTGATTAAGCTCACATGCAATAGACACTTGGCATGGTCCCTTTCCAGCCCCACGCATAAAGAGTGAGTAAAGAAACCCATCAGGCCTTTAAAACTTCATTAATTGCAGAGTAACTTAAATGCCGGTCATCCATTGCTTGAGCTCCCTTGCTTGCTTCTCTAATCAGGGGTTGACAGCCACCACTCAAGCAGGTTCTTCTCTGACGACGTGTTTCAAGGATCAGAAAAAACACTCCTCTGCACTATTTATACCTCGCTACGCACGTGGCGTCGGTTACAGGAAAGCCGTGTGCGTGCCAGACGTGGAGCCCAAACCACTCTGAAACTCCAGATCCCTTCATAGGGAACGTCCACCCGGAGCTACGGAGCACAGTGCTGACACGGATTTGGTGGCCTCAGATGTCTTTCTGGTCTTCTTTGGGCTATGGCCTATTTCTTCTTCTTCTTCCTGTTTGTCCATGTGGGCCCGCAATCACTATGGGGAAAATTACATTTCCATTTCTTGTGCATCTTCCCAGATTTTCCCAGAAATCTTCCCGGATTTAGTGAAAATATCCTTCTACTTGTATCTAGTAAAATGAGACTTTGCCATCATTTGCTCTGGGCTCCTCAAAAGAGAATTTCGGTTTCTTGGAAAAGATTTTGTTTTCCAAGGAGATGCTTCTTCATGATTTCAGTGAAACACCAATGTGTTTTAATAAAATTCAATAAAGTGTATATTTGTCAGGGAAGATTTAATGTTGATAGTGGTGTTGTGCTTTGGAGATTCAATTATCCTTGGGTGAAAAAGACATGAATGTTACCGAGTGCACAAGTGAAAATGGAACATTAAAAAAAAAAAAAAAAAAAAGAGCTTTATCCAGACAAAGTGGAAATCAGGTGAATAAATGAGAATATATTTTAGCCACGGGAGAGACTATACATGTGTTCTGCACCACAGAGGGACCTTCCTGTCTAACAGACAGTGGTGTTTTGAGATCTATGAAACAAGTGTTTTCGTGCTCATACATCAGCAAAAGCAGATGTTCAACGTGTCAGAAACACTGGAGTTGACATCATACCCGTTGAGGATCTGGCTGTCCAAATCGACAGGGTTTCTTCTGATGAGAACTGGAACCGAGCAGACCGAGCTGGCTTCTTCTGCTCTGGGTGAGCCTCAGCCCAGGGAATACCTTATTTTGCATTGCTCATCGGTCAGTTCTCACTGCCTGTGTTTGACTCTGATGGCGGGTATTTTGGTCAAAAACCTGGGCTTTGCGACAGATTCACACTCCAGGCCAGGGTTTTTGAGAGCGTTCTTGATCTCCGGCAGTGTATCCATGAACCTGGTGTCAGTTTTGCGTTTATAAGACGCCTGGGAAGTGGGAAAACCGTTTGCAAAGCTCTGCTTAGCACTCTTCCCTCGGCAGCCACTGCCACGGGCGGCTGAGCTGGTGAGGCTAACCGAGTCCAGAATGAAAGAAACCATGTTTTACAGCCTATTCAGAAGTCATTTATTTAATGGGAAGACTTGTCTACAGCATTTTGTGTGTTAGAGTTTATATATCAAAAGCAAAATTACCCTTCCAAAGCTCTTATGAGGTGCGGATTGAGTACTGTGTATTAAAAAAAAATAAGACCACTCCTCCCCGTCCCCCACATTTGGGAAGCTGTTCTCCCCAGGGCAGGGAAATGAGCGTAAAAGGGAGATTGCAAAGCTGTACGCCCTGCCTGCCGGCAGCACATGCTCACTGGGTGCTACGAGGGAAGCACACTATGCTTTCCCCTTCGCTTTGAATAACAAAAATTATTTGCTCTGCAGAAATCACATCTTAGCAAACCACAGCCTGCATCTGCGTCTGGTTAATATTAATTCACAGGCCCTCCAAAACTGAGGGGTTCACTCGCTCTTGAGGATGGCAGAGAAAGTCAGGGCGACTTTGTTTTCTTTAGCTATCAAGGAAAGGAAGCGTGCCATGAAATGCAAAACGAATTTTTCTAAAGGGCCCCTTGGAGGGAGAAGACACTGAAAGCTAAGTGACTGAAACATGGGTCAGACCCATGCCAGCCTGCCTGGTTATCCTCAGTTTGCAGGTAGCCTAGAGATGGGAACGTTTCGTACTAGGTAAAAAAATATTGGTGAGCACTGCATGTTGCCTCTGTATAACTGCATCTGGAAAAGGGAGGTCTCCTCTCCTCAAGTGTTGAGTGACATCTTACAACCTGTTTCTTTCCAGTCGACCTGGAAAATGTACACTCCGATTTCGAGAGAGAGGAAATATAAAGTATTTTCTCAACAAACTTGGCATTATCTATTTAGCAGGCAGGCTTCTCTCCCGCTGTACAGTATTTTTCCATTGTGTTGAATCAAACTTTATCTCCAACTCTGCTTCCCCATTCTAATAATAACGACGTGGCGTTCAAAGCGTGGCTTCGCCAGTGATTCATTTCCTCAATACTGTTGATTGGGACTTTACACTACTTCAAAGGTAGGCAGCAATTTGGCTTTTTAACACATTAGAGATAACATTTCTTTTGCTTCACTGGGATGAACTCATTATGGGCTTTAGGACCGGGACCTGATTATTTGCAGACACATGGTGCTACTCTTCTGCTGATAGGAATGGAGAGATGAGGCAAAGTAATAGACAGGGTAAGAACTCATTAAATGTTGAGGCAGAACAATAGGCTCTTCCAGCCTTTAACTCCTTAGATTCATCTGCATCTTTCAATCTCGGCATCCTCCAGGCACTGGAGACTAGAACAACAATGAACAGAATGCAGAAAAAAAAGACAGGCAATTATTTCACTTAGGTAAAAATTTAATGGAATTTGTAAAGTCAGAGGAAGGTAACGGTGCAAGGAGTAAACTGGGTCACTGAGATTCTGACGTAAGAAAAAGAGAACAAAATGGCAGCGTATGAGCTGGTAGGTGCTACCCTTTTGAGGTTGGCAATGGTTTTATGAGGAGCCCTAAACACAAACACCAAAAAACTTGGGAGAGTCTAGCTATCAACTTTGGACCCACCTATAGATGCTCAGCTCCTCTGAGAGTTGGGGTGCTTACGTTTTAGCACATAGATGTAGTCCTGGGCGCAAGTCTATGCCTTATATTTAGCTGATGCATGTTCTTTTAATGTATCTTGGATTGCTTTACATGCTTGACAGGCTGTGTTTCTTTCTATTGGCCGTGTACAGCACTGCAAATGCAAAAAGCCTGCCTGCAATAGCCAACTCTTTTTCTTCTGAGGTTTACGTTATCATCTTTCTCTCATTATTCCTGGATGGCTGCCCATCATTTCTTATATGGGTCTTTCTGCAAAAGATGAAAGAAGAAGGGTGTGGGAAGGGAAGGGAAAGAAAGGGAAAGAAATCTTGCTTTTTCTTAGAAAAAAGAGCAAATAATTCATTGAACTGCATGGGTTTTATTATTTATGCAACATACTTCGGGATACTAACGTGTGAGTCAGCTGAGAACATATAGAAAGAAAAATAAAGATGTCTCTGCTGTCAAGGGGAAAAGAACACTCACCACCTCATTTATCTCCCCTCCCTCTGACGTGGCTTATGAAGGGGGATGCCCAAGAGAATAGAGCCAAATTAGCAGAATGCAGGTTGAGGGGATGGCAGCATTAGCTGTTACTTATGCCACAGAGCCCGTGCGGGCGGCAGCGGCGGACACGGTCCCAGCTCCAAGGATGAGACACACAGCTCATCCTTGCAGAGCGTGAGCTTCTGCACAGCAGAAATACTAATTTTGTCTTTCAAGAGCTTTTTCCTGGTGTAACTCTCCAAACCTCTCTCCTGCCAAAACATTATAAGAACTATTAACAATTAATGTTCACGCTGGTGCAGAGTTTCAGATGCCCTTTAACGGGACATATAACCTTCCCCACGTTGTCACCTGAATGCCACTGCCGCCATTTCCACGTGGTAGAAGTCCATTTGCCCAGGCTGCCTCGCAGCTCAGCCATCTTATTTTGGCATATCTGAAATTACCCTGGACAAAAGAGCCAGTCAGTGCAACACAACAGGACTGAGACCCAAGGAAACATCTCCAATTTTTATCAATTAAGTCATAGCGTTGACTATATCAAGTTTCCAAGGCTTTGTACACTCCTGTCTGAGCTTCATCTTTTTTTTTCTTTTTTTTTTTCTCCTTGCATTTAATAAGATCCTTTTAAACATTTTTTTCTCTTAATAACTTAGGTGAGGTCACTTCAGTAGGGCACAGGCCGGCACTATGTACTCTTGCACCCCATGCGATTGCACGCTGTGTTTACATGCATCCGGCGCACAGGTACAGTGCTGTACGGACCCCCGAGCCTCGAATAACCAGTGAACAGTCACAGAGTTGTCTCCTTTGCAGAGAATGAAGTTCACAGCTGAATCTGAGCATCGGGAGCCTTCAAGCCTAGGCAGAGATCTTGGAGAGGGCACACGTGCGGCGGCGGCGGCTGAGGGACGGCGTTGCCCTGGGGATGACACCCACCCTTCCTGCCGCTGTCGAGGACAAGCCGAGGGGATGATGCTCCAAAAAGCAGCACGTCCCCGCTCCCCGCAGCCTCAGCTGCAGGTTGCATACACAGGCTAGTGAAGAAGTGGGGGGTTTTTTTCTAATTTGTTGTTGTTGTTGCTGTTTCTTGCAGGTGAATTCCTAAGCCATCTGCAGAAAATTTTCCCTTCATGGCCAGGAACACATGGCCCAAGGGTTGGTGGGGGTGGGTATTTTCACTCCCCACTCCCTCCCCGGGGTTAAACACAGCTCTTGGTTGAGAGATCGGCTCTGGACTTTGCAAGAAAAGAGAGCTCGGGGCTTTTGTGTGTGTGTGTGTATGCGTGTGTGTGTATTTTTCTTTTCTTTCCATCATACTAATGAAATTTGCAGACACAGAGAGGAAACTGAGAGTTATTTATAGGAGTGAGAGGAATGTGAGGCCTAATTGTGCTTAGTCTATTGCTAAGCATGTAATCTGTTTGCTATTAAGTTTTACGGTCTTGCAGCAATGTACATAGGTCCTGTTGGGGGGGTCTTCTAAGTGGAACATATACATTTGATGAAGAAAAAATATTAGGCGAAGGTGCTCGCAAGCTGTAAGAACAAGTGACACAAGGCAGCATTTTAAAGGAGGCAGGGGCATTTTTAGGGTTAACTAGGTTGGGCAATTTAGGATTTTTGAAAAATGTTCTTCCTAATGAACTTTTCACGATGTGACGGTTTCTGTGTCCCTGCCCGCGATGCACCGAGGTTACCTGGAGCTGCTGGCGGTTCCCGTGGGAGGTGGTGAGTCCCGGCGCGTGCACGGGACGGGGGTTTAGGAGCGGTGGGTTTTGCCCCCACCTCCCTTTGCTCGCCTGCTCGGGGTGCCCAGCAGACGCGCCTTGGCCGGTATCTGCTTCCCGGCGTCAGCGGTGAGGGGCTGGGGACAACTGCCTGGAACGCCCCGTGGGAAGGCAGAAGCGGCGCATCCTCGCGCTCCGGCGCTGTTTTAGGGAGCCCTCCCCAGCCCTCCTG
>NW_010552897.1:332-573 GCF_000687285.1 Phaethon lepturus | reverse complement strand
CCCCCTCCTCCGAGGCCTCTGCTCCCACCCAGGCGATTGCCCCCCACCCCGGTAGAGCCGCACCGCCCGCTCCAGCCCCTAATAAAATAATTACGCCCTCGTATCCCGCTATTGATTTTATGGAAAACCGCTGGAATTCCTTAGGTTTGAGCTACCCCGCTCCTCGGCTGGGCGCGAAGCCCTCGCGCGTCTCCCGTCTGCGTCCCGCGGAGCTGAACGGAGCAACGCCAGCCAAAAAAAA
>NW_010552897.1:0-201 GCF_000687285.1 Phaethon lepturus | reverse complement strand
GGGAAAAAGAGGGGGAAAAGAGGGAAAAAGAGGGGAAAAGGTGGGGAAAAGGGGGAAAAGAGGGAAAAAGAGGGGAAAAGTGGGAAAAAGAGGGGAAAAGGTGGGGGAAAGGTGGGAAAAAGGGGGAAAAGGTGGGAAAAGAGGGAAAAGGGGGGGAAAAGGGGGGAAAGGTGGGAAAAAGAGGGGGAAAGGTGGGAAAAA
>NW_010552896.1:0-31795 GCF_000687285.1 Phaethon lepturus | reverse complement strand
GGCGACGGGGGGGGGATGGACGCCGAATGGGCGGCCTGCCCCGCTGGGCCTCCACCCTGGCCGACCTGGGTTCGCAACCTCCCCGCCCTCCCTGCGGGAGATAGACCTGAGGGGATCGCCGTGCAGTACTGTTTGCAGGAATATAAAGTCTCCCCGTTATCCTGGCGGGTGTGACGCTAAGGAGGGAAGCGGTGCTGGAGTGAAAGGATGCTTCCCGGCATTGGATCAGCCTTTACGGTCATTGGAGGAACTTCCCTTCGGGCGTGACTGTGGTTCAAGTGCTTGTGCCTTAAATACTGTGCTCCGGCTTGCCTCTTTGCGCGTTAACTACTCCGTTTAGAAATGCCCGCAAAAGCCGGTGAGGGGCTGGGGTGGATTTTATGCACCTTGCTGAAAGGGGCTATTATATTCCCGGTGTTGATCATACTGTAGTATGCAGCCTTTGCAGAATCTTGTCCTTTAGTTCCCGTTTGCTTTATAAACCACTTACTCCTGGCCTTTAGTTTTCTTAGAAAAATGAGTTTCTTGTTTTGTGTGTCATGGTGATCCTCTACCGAGTCAGTACAACTTGTCACTTGTTTATCTCTGAGATCAAAGTTTTACCTTAACAGTAACAGTTAAATTTTACCACAGAAAGACCCGGGGGCACGCAAAACAAAGGAATTTTTGACACTGCAAGTAGTCGCTGCTTGAGTAATGGTTGGTTTATTACAAATGTATAAAAACATCCCTTAGAATAGTTGTTCTCAGCGTGGGAAGGATTGATTAAAGAGTGCGGGGTTCCAGGAAAATGCTGTCTAGTTGTCGTTTTTCTCCTCCTTCCTTCTCTTTCTCTTTTGCTAATCTTACTGATTTGGACAAAACTGGAGAAAATACGAAGGAGTAAGGGCTCTGGCTCCAAGGTGCACTCCAAGCATGCAGCTTCTTGTGGCAGGGAGGGTAGGAATTGCTTCCTCCCACTCTTCGCTTTTGATATTGAGTGACAGGCTGTACTGAATGGCAGGAAGAGGTTTAATGTGTTACATATATCAGCACTTGGGGCGTGACTGCCTCTCTGCTGAGCACTGGCTCCATGGCTTGAGCAAAGGCTTTAGTGGGCCTGGCTGTAGGCTGTGGCTGAGGGAGTCTTTTTTGGGGGGGGAAATGGCGGGGGTCATGTTACCATTGAGGATGCAGAAAACTTGGAGTTGTAGGAATTTAGAAAGGGTCAGCAGGGAGCTGTTCTTTGGAGCTCGGGTGCAGGTATTTGGATGGATTAGATTCAGGCTGGTTGTCAAGGAGAGATTGTGTTGTAGGGGTTTGAGGAATGCCAGAGAACATTTCAGGTTTGTTTACAAGTAATGGAGATAGGTGAAGGAAACTACTGAATAAAGGAAGCCTTTGGGTTACAACTGTGTTCAGTTTATCTGTGTGTGAGTTTCTCCCAAAGGTATTCAAAGTGCATTGCTGTCTTTGTTGTGCTGGCACTGGCCTCCGTGCAGCCTTGTGGTAAATGGAATCTGAGAGGTTACGTAGCTGAAAAGTCAGTCAGTAACGCAGTGTTTAAAACACAAACAAAAAAATAACAAGAATGTCTATCCAAAATAACATGTATCCAAAAGCATGCTAATGAATTTTTGTGTATTGACAAAGTTATTAAAATAGCCACTTTGATTTCTGTGTTTTTAGATAGAGGAGAAACATGCTTTTGTTTGACAATAGTATTGCATGAAAGAACAGCTGCCAATCATGTGACGGTTTTGCAGAGCTGATTTTACTGTTACTAGGATGCTGGTTTTTGACTTAATTTGCAAATATTTTATATTGTTTTCCCTAAAGTAATGAATGAATTGGGGAAAAAAGGCCTTTTTATGTTTTACTGTTCCAGTTGATTTTTCATGCTGCGATTCTTAGATTGGTCTGTTTTGTCTTTGTGTGGATATTAAGAAGATAATAATATGTAGCAAGAATATAAAATAGGGGGGAAATATGCTTCCCAGCTCTTACTCGTACATTCCAAGATAGTTTGGGGAAATTTGCTATTGTATCTTATTATTTGTAGGATTGTAGTCACTGATAATCTGAGTGATGTGGGTTTACAGACACTAAGGAAAAGCATTCTAATCTTATTTGTGATGTGCTGCTGTTAAGTTTGTGGGCATTAAAAAAAGGCGGAGGGTAGAGAATGGATAAGAAAGCATGGCAGACGTACAAGCACTGAATAGATGCCTTGCACTACTGCCTCGGTAAGAATTACTTACTTTAACTCAATGTATGTATTATGGGAGAATATTAAAAATTCCGTGGCATTTCTTGAAGACTGTTCGTATCCCTTTTGTTTTGTCTTGGTTGTATAATCCTCATTTCTTTTGAAGTCTGAATCTCTGAGTGAAAATACATTTTGGCAACAGCTTGTAAATTGTTTTAACAAAATTTTGACTTAAATCTTCCTGACAGCTTTCAAGTAATGCTTAAACAAGAGAAACGTAGACTACTAAGTAACTATAAGTGAAGGATAGCTAAAATAATGAAGCTAAGAGGAAGCAGTGTTTTGCTAGTGTCAATGAGGATAACTGTCCTAAAATGTCTTCAGAAACTTCCACGTGGTGTAGAACTTTTAAAGCAGCTTAACAGATAGGTTGCATCTGCAGTCTGCTCTTGAGAAAAGTTTAACATCAGTAGTGTAGTAAAGACTCTGAAAAATAATGTTTAAAAGGAATTGGAAACACTTTTCTTTGTCCTCCATTTTTCTGGTAAACATAGCAAATGCTAATGGTGACATTTACTACTTTGTTATTGTGTTGCTTGTGGGATAAGCCTGATTCTGTTGTGCATCTTGTTTTTGCTTGATGGTCACACTGGCTGAGACTGATTTAAGACACCCAAAAATCCCGCTGTTATGTCATTAAGAAACTTTTCTTGACTCCCTCTTTAGTCATGAACGTGACTCAGTATCTGACAAATAGTGGACTATCAATTTTTTAAAAATGTCTAGGTTTCTGTGTTAAGGTTTGGTTGTGCTTGGGGGTGGGGTTTTTTAGTTGTCGTTGGGGGGTGGTAATTTGTTTGTTTGTTTTTAAACTGCTTGCAAGTACTGTTGAAAAGCTTAACTTCCAAGTTGTTGCTGACGGCTTTGCCAGGCTAGTTTCAGGGAAGCTTTAAGATTGCAGTGCTGCCAAAAGAAACAGTCCTGTCTGGCTGCAATTGCAACTTCCCTGTGTTGGCCCAAATGTTTGTGGGGCTGTGTCATGAACCGCATCAGAAAAATCATTTGTACTGAAGTGAATCCAGGTGGTCCATTCCACTATGTGGCTGCAGAAGTACTTGTGCTGGCATAAGGGAGAAGATCATCATGAATGTGAGGAAACAAAGGGTAGGAGAGATGCGACTGTTTAAACTAGTGGTGCCGACTTACTCTGGTTTAAAGTGCTGTGGAGCTGCAGCAGCTTCCGTTGTAATATCCAGATTTTCTAACACAGGATTGAAATGGTTGAGAGCCAAGCATCTCTCTTCCCATATTTGGGGCAGAAAGCAAGGGAAGAAGAAGTTTGAGTTGCAAAAAGCATGTGTATCACAGCTCTGGTGTTTCAGGCATAGACCATATTTCTAGCAGTTATGATCCTCTCTTAAAAATGCTTGGTGTTAGTGATAACATCTTGTGTCACATTCTTAACTCGTGGATGCTGGGTCCCTTCTGAGACTAGTCCCGAGATAAGCTTCATACACTGAAGTGAGAGGGCAACTAGCCTTTGGATTTAGGGATTGATGTTGTGTAGCAACATACCATATTTAGCACCTCTGTTGCATTGTCCTTTACCACTGGGGCTCTTACCACTGGGGCCCTTACTTGATGTGCTCTAGCCACTACAGACTGACAGTGAGCATGAGTCTACAGAAGAGGCTGTGGGTGATTTTTTATTTGATAACCACGAAACAATATTTTGTAGTTGTGATCCTTTCAGAGGAGTATGGACTGCATCTGCAAAAGCATAAAGCATGTAGAAGCTTACTGTTATCAAGGAGCTGTTTTCCTACATATTGCTATGTCTACCACTATTCTTCTCTAAATTAGCTTTAACAGAGGTTAATAAAATTTTATGTTCTTGTTATCACTTCTGTTCCTAAGTATGAGAGTTGTTTGGAAAAGGGTGTTTTGTGTGTCAAGGTTTTACCTATTACAATTAAATGGAAACAGAAGCTGCAAATAGTTGAGGGTTTTTTAATTCAATATTAAAGGTTTTTTATTCAAAGCTTTTCTTTTAAAATATTGTAGCCATATTCTTCTTTAAAAAATTATGCAAAAGGGTAGCAAATATATTTTAGGTGCCAGGGTTGGACATGGTATATCCAATGGCTGTTTAAAAACAGTGTGGTTACTTCTCACCTTTGCCAGTTGTTAGAAAAGATTCCTAAAACTGTGCAGAACTGACTGCCAGAGTTTGAGTAATTTAAGATCCTGTCTTCTGCTTAGAGGTTTTAAAGGTAGAGTGACTATCTTATTCTATATTCCCAGGATCTAAAGACTTGTCCAGGTTAGGATTTTGAATTTCAGCTAATGCCAACAGATTGTTTTTAAAACTCAGAAGTAGAGATGATTTGAAGATTGATTTAAAGTCTTGAACTGAACCTCAACCGTTTAGCTGAAGTTTGTATTACTTTTTCTGTACTAGACTTCTGAATGCCTTAATTAACCTTTGCTAGCTAATACCATCTCGCCTTTTGTCTAGACAAGATCTGAAATGGTCCGATACACTACTGTGCTCCTTCAGAGACTCATGCTTGCTGCTGATGAGAAGTAAAAACTTAATCTAATTAAAGCATATATTTTGTAGAAATTGGAAATATCTTGGTCACTACTAGTGAATGGTAAGTGGATTTTTGAAAGCAGGTTTATGAACACAAGTGCTACATTTCTTCTTTTAGATGAAGAAAACATAGAAAACATCTGTGAAAAAGTGTGAAAGTGTCATTTAGGAGCAGTGGGTATCTTAACGGCTTTTGCTTTAATGAATAAATTGTTGGCATGCAGAATTTCTGGGAGATCCATCCCATCTGAATTGAATGGGGACACAATTCTGAGCTGCATGAGTGGAACTGGAAAGTTTGTTTAATGTTGAATCAGACATTCATTGAATCACTATATACAAGTGTATACGTAGTCTTAGGCTTTGAGGTAATTAAAAGCTGAGGCCAGTGAAAAGTTCATACTTCTGAGGCTTGGTTGCATTATTACAATTATGCTCTGTTTCCATATACCCATAAAAGAACTTATTTACTTACTTTTAAGAAGGAGATGTTGGTTTTTTAGGTAAACTCATATATGTATGCATTTTAAACAAGAAGGTATATCAGAGTAATGTGTGCATAAATGTGCTTGTATAGATGTTGCAGAGAAACCTAAAGATAAAGCTTTCACTGTTGTCCTAAGTCCTCATCCAAATTTTTTTTCAAAAGCGATAGCTCCAGTTAAGTGCACAGCTGTAAGAGTTCAACCTGGTCTAACAGTTTGCCACTCTCCTTCTTGTCCCCTCCTCGTGGCAGCATGCTGTTCTTCCCCTGTAGTCCAGCTCTGGCATGTGTTTGGCCCTTCATTAAGCCAGTTTGGTAACCTAGCGATATGAAAGTGATTTTTGGGTATCAAGAGCCTGCTCACTGAAGGACCTGAAAGGTGTCAGGGCTGTTGTGAAGGTAAGGATAATGTGTTATACAGCCCTGTAAGCAAGGCTGAAGGAGGAGTGATCCATATATAGAAGGGGAGTAGGATTTGCCCCTTGGCAGTGGCTAGCTCTCAAGCGGCTCCAGTCTTAACACATAGCTTCACTGAGTCCAGGAGTAAATGTGCCATTTCCTATGTGTTGTCTGTTTATCATGAAAAGACTAATGTTTGAACCCACTTAAGCAAAAGGTATTACCTGCCCTTTACTAAAAGTTCATGTCTTTTGACAGTCTCTTTTTCTGTTCTGTAGGCATCAGTACTGCTGAAAGCACAAATAGAGTCTTTTGAAATAGTTGCTTCATTAGCACCAACTGACGGTTTGAGGTAAGATGAAATAATTCTATTTTTAAGTGTTCTGATTGAACCCAGCTATTTAACATGAGAATTGATTTTGCTTTCCTAAAATTTGTGCTTGCAATAAGAAACTCAAATATATAAAACTTTTTGAAACTAGCATCTCTCTTGTAAATGTCAACTACTGTACAATATATATGTACTTGTTTATATATAGAATGCAAATGTATAAATGTTGAATACAGGGAAAATAAATCAGATTTCCTTTAAAGCTGCGATTAGGCTGTGTTATAAACTTAGTGAGCGTCTGAAAATTACCATTTTTTTTTTCTGTCACTCTTGGAAAATTGATATGCTTCATGTCTTACAACAATTTAAAAACTCTAAATTTATGTTGCCTGTGAGTAGATGAGCATAAGAGATTATAAGCCATTTTCTGTGAGTTGAATTGGACACGATTAATCTTCTGAGTATAGGTTATGTAAATTTGCTTCTTAATGGAAGGAGCCAATAAAAGACAGCATTCAACATATTATTCTTCTCCAAGGTAAATAATTTTTTCTTAGCTAAATGGAAAGCTAGGTTAGGTTAAAATTAATTTTCTGCTGGGTTAGTTTCAGGTGAGTTTACATCTCTTTTGGGCCATACAAACTCTTGTGCTACTGTGGTGGGGAAAGTCATATGGGGCAGGAAGGACCAGTTGATAGGAGAAAGGTTGGTCTGCTTTTTTCATTTGGGTTCGCTTATATGTGTCTAAAATCTCAGAAATTTTATTAACTTTAAATTAAGCTCTAATGCTGTTTATTTGTCTTTACATAACTGAAATATCACCCAGGTAACAAGAAAGATTATATAAAGTACCTTGTGACAAGAAGTGCTTGTTGTGTTGAGCTTGTATTTTCAATGTGATAATTTTAGGCTTTCAAGCTTGTTTGCAATACAAAAGTTAAATGCTTGTTTCTTCTATTTTTTTTGAAATTATTATTAAGCAATGATGAATATAGATATTGAGCATACAAGGGCCTGAAAATGTGTGTTTGCTTGTTTGCAGTTTATATTCAGGTTGTCTAATGTGTCTAAAGCTGGACAATTTAAAAAGAAAATGGTAATGGATCAAAGTTTTTATTAAGTTGTGGGGTTTTAGCCAATGATCTGAAAAGAAAAGGAAAAGGTGTGTATTTTTTCTATGGTTAGCACTTATAAGTATTTATTTTGACTGTACATAAGAAGAAACAATAACTATGAGTTTATTTTCTTTTAGGACTCTCTGCTTTGTAATAAATTGTAGTTTTCATAGTTTAATTTGAGCTGAAATGCATTAAATACTATTGCAAGCCATATTATTTAACTAGTTGTTAAAATCTTTAAGTTGGCCATGCATTTTACAGGTAGTTTAAAAAACAAAGTTAACCTAAAAAGATGCAGAGGGTGGGCATATTGACCGTTGGAAAATCGGATCAGAGTGATTAGCTTTAGTACATGTCATTAAGAGAAATAATACCCCTGGCTCAAACCAACAACTGCTGGACAGAATACTTCAGGGCTTTTTCTTTGCTTATGTAAAAGGTACATCGTAGGGGACTATAAAGTCCTTCCAGAGAAGGATCGGTGCATTGGAAATGTAAGGAAACTATAAACCACACAAATAGCAAGAATTTTGTTTAAAATATATTAAAATGTGTAATTGTCCAGACTTCTTATTTCTTGCCTTAATTTGCAGAAATGTTTTTTTTTCTATTGCTTCCTCTCTCCTTCTGCAGGATTAGTTTGCAATTAAATGTGGAAAACCTTTTACTGATAACACTTTTCAGACAAACTGCGTACGCTGTAGCTATGTTAAATTCTTTAAAAAGTGGTTTGAGCTTTTAATTTACTAATGAATGTACTCCTATTGTCTTCAAAGTTTTTTCATTTAGAAAATGCTATGCCTCTTTCTAATAGTACCATTTTAGCATATAAAATCTGGTTCGTTTATGATTTACATGGACTCTAAATAGTCACTTCCCTGTTTGTTCCCCCCCCCCCCCCCTTTCCTTTTTCAAAATCGCCCTGCCCCTGTTTTCCCCCCCCCCCCCCTTGCTGCTTTTCCTTTTGGGAAGGAGTATATCCACTGGGAAAAATGGGTCGATCTAACTCTAGATCGCATTCTTCAAGATCAAAGTCCAGATCTCAGTCCAGCTCTAGGTCAAGATCAAGATCACATTCTAGAAAAAAGAGATACAGGTAAATTGATGCCTTACTCTATGAAAAGTTGGTTTAGTATACTAATTTTTGTCTGGAAATTATTTTTCACTTCCATGATGCTGTGGCAGAAGTGAGCCTGGGACCTTATTTCGTTTTAGGGAGTAGGTAAATTCTGCTTTGAGTATAATTTGCTACTTTGGTTGTTTAATACTTGTCTGGTTTTTTATCTTTTCTGTATCTCAAGATAATTTCAGAACACTAATGGTTCTTTGTGGTTTGTGGCTTGTTTGATCCTCCCCTTCACTTTCATGTGATGTTTTCTTTGTCCAGTCTTTTTCCCTGTTACTTGTTCTGTACTTATGCAGCTTTTCAGATCTGGAGTAACTTCAGGCTTCAGTAGATAAGCTTTGCTGTATCTTGTCTTCTCAGTTGCCTCCAGCCTTTTCCTCATCTTTTTCAGTAGTGGACATTACCATCTCCCATAAAAGAAGTGGCTGAATTGAATGTTTACTGCCTCTTCAGCTGCTGTCCACAGGCTGGCATATTAAACTGGGGGTCATGTAACTTCATGTTCCATGCTGTGAACTGTGGTGGCTGAGGAACTGAATGCCATGCTCCAGTGTGGCGATCATCTCATATAAAATGGCAGGGCAGGCCACTGAGGCTGGTAATGTCTTAATCATGTGATGTTGAAGTCTAAGTTTCACGGTCGTTAGGATTATAGACATGTTTATTATTTGAGACAGAAATACTAAATAAAGATATATTGTAGAAGTTACTTTAAGACTGTTAGTCTGCTTCCTTTACCATTATGACTGCATTTGAGAAATTTAACATTTCATGTCAAGGCACTTAATTTTTTTTAATTGTCAAATGTTAATGCTTGCTTTTTAATTTTAGTTCTAGGTCTCGGTCAAGGACATATTCGCGATCTCGCAGCAGGGATCGTGTTTATTCTAGAGATTATCGCAGAGATTACAGAAATAATAGAGGAATGAGACGTCCCTATGGTTACAGAGGAAGAGGTAGAGGGTATTATCAAGGAGGAGGTGGTAGATACCATCGTGGAGGTTATAGGCCTGTCTGGAACCGAAGACACTCCCGAAGCCCTAGGCGTGGCCGTTCACGTTCCAGAAGTCCAAAAAGAAGGTCTGTGTCTTCCCAGAGATCCCGGAGCAGATCTCGTCGATCTTACAGATCTTCCAGGTCCCCGAGGTCCTCTTCATCTCGTTCTTCATCCCCATACAGCAAATCACCTGTCTCTTCCAAAAGACGTGCGTCTCTGGAAAAGCAGGCAAAGAAAACTGAAGGGGCTCCTTTGCAAGATAGCCCTTTGAAAAATAAATCACAAGATGAACAGAAAGATACATTTGAACATGACCCATCAGAGTCTCTTGACGATTTTAACAAATCATCAGCAGCTTCTGGCGACATTTGGCCTGGCCTTTCAGCGTATGATAACAGTCCAAGGTCACCCCATAGTCCTTCTATTGCCACCCCACCTAGTCAGAGTTCATCTTGCTCTGATGCCCCTTTGCTTAGCACAGCCCACTCAGCAAAGGACACACCTCAACATTCCCATTCCATTCAGCATAGTCCTGAGAGGTCTGGCTCTGGTTCTCTTGGAAATGGTTCTAGCCGTTATAGTCCTTCTCAGAATAGCCCATTGCATCATATCCCTTCGAGGAGAAGCCCTGCAAAGACAATCCCATCACAGAGTGCTCCCCGTGAGGAGGCTCGAGTGCGGTCATTTTATCCTGAGGGTGGCGAACAGGAAACTGCAAAAGGTGGAAAGTTTATGAAAAGGTAAGAATTATATTATAAGCCTAATGTTGCCTTTTAAAATACTGTCTGTTGTAGAGTTTTGACAAGATCATCACTGTGCCTTGGAAAACACAATATGGAATACCATGGAATAAAAATTCCTAATTTTAGTCTGGTTGGAGTTGAGATGGAAACACGTGCCTTTTCCTCCTGAGATGGTTCAAGGTCTTGGCTGTTGGCTAGTGGAGATAGGGACATGTATCTTTGAGGAAAAATTGATTTGTGCTTTTCCTTTACGGTGTATTTTCTTACACTCCATTTTCTGTTAAGAAAAATCTTAATTGGAATAGTGCATCAGACTTGCTTGTTTGATAGTGAATTCTGTTCAAGTATTTTGAAACTTTAATGCTGTATGTAGTTTGAAACACATATCTTCCAGAAGACTTAAAAATGCAGATGTTGTACAGTGGTTTCTTTGTTAATATAAACAGCATCCATTGCTAATTGTGTGGTGCAATATGATGCAATGCAACTTTGATGCCTTGACTTGCATTACTTATGAAAGAGGGTAGGTCTTGGTATACTGGAACGTAGTTCTATTGATGTGAAGGACAGCATATTTAAAGTTCAATGTATATTTTCCAATTAACATAAAATCCTTAAATTTGCTCTTAAAATATTTGATACAGTAGTAATTTTTAAAAGTTGTAAAAAATCTTACTGATACTAGACTGTTCCTTTCTAATATGACTTGTACTTCAGTGGATTTCTTACAAAATGAATTACAGAGCAAAGTGGTGACTATGCTATATAGTAGGCTTTACTGTAGGCTTTTAAATGAATTTGTCCAGTCAGTGATTTAGTATCTAAAAATATACTGCTTAGAAGATAAAAAATACAACTTCCCCTGGGTTTAGATCTATTGGAGTTGATGAATGTATTCAGACCTATATGAAAATAGTGTATAGATAAGGCAGTGGCTGAAATAATTAATTGGTAAGTGTGTTTCTCTGTTTAGGAGAGCTGCCTCCTAAAGGTTCCCTGCTTGTACACAATATAGTGAATGCATTAAGCCTTTGTCAGGTTTTGGAATTCTTTTTGAAATGTGCAGGATCCTGAAAATAATTTACTTTTATTTTTATGGTACTTCTTCAACCTTTTCACTAAAAAGTACAAAAATGAATTGTAATCTGAATTACCAAATTTCATGTGGATTTGATGGAAAAAATGACTGGTGTAAGAGAATGTGAAACTGGGTACCTATTAAGAAAGAACAAACAAACCACTTGGCTTTTTTATAAACTCAAGCACAGAATTTCTAGGTGTTCTATAGAAAGGCATTATATTCTTCAGATGCCTCCAGTAGTACATAAATGACAGTGTTAATGGTGTGTGAAGTGTTGCATGCTAAAGTTGAATTGCTCAGAGGAATGTATTTTCTTCTTCTTGGTGTGGGATTGACAGAAAAGAGGAATGCAAGTGAACTGGAATGAATGCAATCCAGAGTTACCAGTCTCTTCTTTGCTATCCACAGGTACACAGATGAAGAGTCTAGAGTATACCTGCTTGATAGGGGTAATACCAGGGAGAAGGAGGCCCAGAAGGAGAGAGGATCAGAAAAAGGGAGGACAGAGGGAGAAAGGGAATGGGAGGAACAGGAAACTTTAGATTTTTTCATTGATAAAGAGACTGGGAAAGAAAAGTTTAATGACTCTGAAGGGGAGGACACAGAGGAGACAGAGGATTACAGACAGTTCAGAAAGTCTGTCCTGGCAGATCAGGGTAAAAATTTTCCTACTGCATCTCACCGGAATGCTGAGGAGGAAGGAACCAAATACAAATCTAAAATATCAATCAAGGGCAATAGAGAGAGCGATGGATTTAGAGATGAGAAAAGTTATAAGCTTAAAGAGACTGGCTATGTAGTGGAAAGGCCTAGTGCAACAAAAGATAAGCACAAGGAAGAAGACAAGAGTTCTGAGAGACTAATGATGAAGAAAGAAACTCAGTCACCTGAGCAGGTAAAGTCTGAAAAGCTCAAAGAACTCTTTGATTACAGTCCCCCTCTACACAAGAATCTGGATGCGAGAGAAAAATCCACCTTCAGAGAGGAGAGCCCACTTAGGATCAAAATGATAGCCAGTGACTCCCATCGTCCCGAAGTTAAACTCAAAATGGCACCGGTACCTCTTGATGATTCCAATAGGTAAATTATTCCACTTTACAGTGTGGTTCTCCACCTGCCTGCAGCGTCATTCATCTTTATTTAAATTAGTGGTTTCTTTTTGTGTGTCTCTCTTCTTGTTGATGCATTTTAGACCTGCTTCCTTGACTAAAGACAGGCTGCTTGCTAGTACACTTGTCCATTCCGTCAAGAAGGAGCAAGAGTTCCGATCCATCTTTGACCACATTAAGTTGCCACAGGCCAGCAAAAGCACGTCAGAGTCATTTATTCAGCACATTGTGTCGTTGGTTCATCATGTCAAAGGTATGTATTATCGTACTGAATACATGTCTTAAAACTTCATTTAAACCTGTTCACTATCTCTAGTACAGGATGATTTCAGCCCTCTTTTAATGTTGATTTAGTCAGACTTTCTTCCTTTTGAGATACATAAAAATAATTAGAAAAACAATAGCCACAGAAGCTAGTCTAAAAAAAAACCCCAAGCAATGTAGAGCATAATAGCAGTTATACTATGTTTCTGGATAAATTTTTGAGCCTAAGTAGCATGTAAAGTTTGATTTTTGCAGTGTAGTTTAAACATATTACACTGGTCAGTTTTCTTATTTAGTTTTAATTACTCTAACACAGAATTTTATATTAAGTGGTGCAATGTGGGTTGACAGGTGTCTTTTTGCACTGTAAGTACCATGTCATTCCTTTTGGAGCACCCTAGAACTCATTTCCAGGTTCTTAGAAGGGTTTTTTTGGTCTCAAAAGTAATATTTAAGATAAATTATGCTCTAAATGATACTAAAATACACTGTGATATTTCATTTTATTCCTGTTTAACAGTATTGTAATGCTGGAGCCAGGAATTTCACTTACAGGAACTTGGCAGTGGCTAAATAGACCTCCCTTAAATGAATTATACACTAATTATTTTCTGGTTTAACAGTAGTGGCTGTTGCTTACTATAAGCACCCAAGAAAACCTCAACCAACCAACCACCACCATCAACAAAACAAAAGAAAAAAAAAACCCCACCCAAGCCCAGACCACCAAAGTAGATGTATTTCATTTAGGTGATATATCCTGTCAAAGTTTTCTGATGGAAAAATACATAATTCTTTAAAATTCAGTGAGGTTATCTGGAGAGTTCTTTAAATGCTTTTTTTCCATAGCATTTACTTTATTTCACTGGGCTGTTGTCTTATTCTTGTGTGTTTAATGTATCGAGGTAATATGGAAAAATTTGCTGGTGAAAATTATTTTGCTGTATCATTATACAAAGGGGGAATGTTGAAATGCTTAATTAGGTGTCCAGTTTCAGCACATCTATCTGTAAGCATTGTTTTTTAAGATGCTTTAGCTTGTAAAATTGCAAAGATTTGCGTGCTGGAAGTGTGTGCTAAGGTTCCATTACAAGTCTCCTTTTGTTGGCAAAATTCAGATTACTAAAGCCAAATTATTTCCTGCAATTATTTTGAGTTACTTAGAAAGAAGAAAGTAATGATCAACAATAATAGATTATGATAATGTAGATGGAAAAAAATTCTTATTAGGAAACCTGTTTAGAGTATAATTATTTGTTGTGAAGGTATTTTATTGATATATAAAGAGATTTAAGGCTCAATCCAATGAGAGCTTCTGTATATGGTACATATGTAGGCTGTAGGTGAAATAATATTCTTAAAACTCACAGTTTGATCACAGAATAGACTGTTTTTCTGTAAACTTCTGTATGTTAAATGAATACTGGTTAATATAACAGCTTAACAGCCTATTTGGTCAAGTTACTGGAATATGTACAGTTATGGTTGTTTTTGAAAGCAGAACCTCTCTTTAAGTTTCAAATTTATTGTAGTCTGTGATCAGATTTTAGTAAGTCTTTTGACAAATTGAAGTTATGTTCATTATTGGTGTGATGCGACCAGTCTGAACAGCTCTTTATTAATGTAGAGCTGAAAATGCCCAGTGATGTTTTCTTTTTCATTGTAACTAGGTCCTGGAATGTGTTTTGAAATGGCAAAATCCATGTTACAAAAGTAAAATAGCTGTTGAAAGATACAGATGCCAAACAGGCAAAGTTGAACCTTCTGTCTTCCTGGCAAAAATGGCATAAAAACAGAGTTGCTAGCTCAAATTCCTGTGTTTGATGGAATTATGATTGAGGCACTACCCTTGTAGTGGCCGTTTCAAGTTTTAATGGTTGGTTATGAGACAAATACTGGATGCCGGGCGGTAAGTTGATACAGATGTATGTTGACCTGTTAAGCAGATAGCTTGCTTCATATGTAACATTTCATAGCTCATGACTTTATGTATTTCTATATTACATTTAAACACATTTGTTGAGCTGGTTTAAAAATTGAGTTTTACTGTTGCTAATTTAACTGTCTCTGAAGGAAAGAGAAAATTTGTCAGAGAGGTGGTCAAATTTGCCAAGATGCCAGATGCTTAAATGAATTTATTTACATATAGGTGTGTTAATTGTCTTGGATCGTTTATCATCACAGCTTCAAATCAAGAAATTGTATTCCTTTTAAGAAATGACTTGTTAGGTCATTCATGTAGTTATTGAAGCATACATTTCTTAAGCGTTTTCACTGAATTAACTATTTTAATTTAAAGATGAGAAAAATAGTAAAATGTACTTATTGCAAATATTCATGACTTGAAGTAACTTCATTTTCTCTTACGGACGAAGTATTAAATAACTGTTAAGAAGTTGCTCCTTTCTCTTTCATTAGAGGAAAATGTTGTTGAAAATGAGCAAGTCCAATCAGTAAATGATGCTTAAATTAGATGTAATACAGTCATGGCACAGTTATAAGTAGACTTGCAGTGATGCTGTGCACTGTTACTTTGTTTGGGTTACAGAATGTGTAAAAATAGGGAAAACGCCACATTTGCTTGTCCTGATAGATTTATTGAAAATACTATGTTTTTGCCTGCTACTTGCCTTTTTCTGTCAGGAGTAAAATACCTGTCAGTTGAATTAAACTAATGAAACAGTATTGTCTTTTTTTTTTTTCTATTGTAACCAACAGAGCAATACTTCAAGTCAGCTGGAATGACCCTAAATGAGAGGTTCACTGCATATCAAAAAGCTACTGAAGAACACTGCACCCGGCAAAAGAGCCCAGAAATACATAGGTATATGTTAACTGCATATGTAGATGCTTTGTGTTTCAAATAAGGTCTGCTAGTATTTCTTTTGAGAACTGTCCTGGTTTCAGCCAGGATAGAGCTGGTTTTCTTCACAGAAGCTAGAGTGAGGCTGTGTTTTGGATTTGGGATGAGAAAATGTTGATAACATGTTGATGTTTTGAGTTGTTGCTGAATAGTGAAGGACAGTCCAGCTTCTCATGCTGGCCTGCTAGCAAGAAGGCTGGGGGTGCACAGGAAGCGCAGGAACCCAAAATACTTTTGTTCTAATCTGTATGGAGTAATTTGTCAATTTCTGTGTAAATACAAAATACCAAAAAAACCCACCAAAAACCCCTTCTGGATAAGAGAACTCATCTGAGGCAAGTCTGGCTTCATCTGTGGTTTTGTAGCAGATGTCTTTTCTACCTCTGTATCTCATTTGGGATATATTTACTTTTCTCACATGCAGTGCTCAAATATTGAGGGGCATATGTCTTGAAGATGAAAAGAAGCCCTGTACATGCATCTTTATTCTTCAGTGTGAAATGTTCCATCTCATACTACTTTAGTTTTTGTGTGTATTAATTTACAGCAGTTTTTTGAAAAATCTGAGAGCCTGAAAGGTAAGAAGGTAGGCATGCAGATGTAGTTTCCCATCATGTGCTATAGTTGTATGATGCAGTGTACTATACTTGTGTTGCATGTGAGGATATATTATCTCCATATTCAGTATCCAACTTCATAAGATTTCTTAACTGTTAAGTGTTTTTTACTTTATAGCAGACTGTCATAGTGTTGATGATTTCTTTGGGGGGTGGATTTTCAACTGGCTACATATACTGATCTTTTGAAATAGCTCATTAAATATGTTCAGTATCTTCAAAGCTATACCTAAAATGTGAAAAATCAAACTGCCTATTTTCTGTACTTGTGTTTTTAGCATACTTCAGAAAGAACAGAACCAAGGTTTTTAATCTTTAATCTGCTTCTGTATTCTGATGGTGGGGCTTTACATGTAAAAAGCTTATTCTGCTGCAAAAATGCCTTGTTTCTCAGTTTTCTGTTGAACAGAAATGTTTGAGGCCATTAACAGTCACATACACATATGGCAAGACACTGCTTTATTTTACCTTTAGGAGGATTGACATCTCTCCAAGTACCCTGAGGAAGCATACCCGTTTAGCAGGTGAAGAGAGAGTCTTTAAAGAAGAAAGTCAAAAAGTAGGTTCCAAGTGTCATGTCTGTATTCCTAAACTTAATGTATTGTCTTCCCCTTTTAAATCTGAACTTCAGCTTTGTGTTTGTGTATAAAAATAAAAAAAAAAAAATTTGTATTTATTGTATCTTAGAGTACTTGCATCTGGAACAATTTTTTCCTTTGAGTTAAACATGTTACTGAGAAGCCAGTTCATGCAGCATGATTTTGCTATATTTATAACGTGGCATATAAGTTCAAGTCTTCTCCCACCCTTCCTGTCGTCTTGGACATTTTTTAACCAATTTTGTGGCACTAAACTGCCCAAGGACAAAGAATAGAAAGGAAAAAAAAAGTATGGAGGTGGTCAGTGAGTAGTATGGTTGAATTGCAGAGATGCTTGTGCTCTGTTAAAAAATCAGCAGATGAAATGATTACTTTAAAAATCCTCCCAAACCATGTGTTGTGGTATGTCTGCATCAGAAAATAGATATCCCATTGGCTTGATGGGAATGTTTGTTTGAAACTGAAATTCCTAGCTCTTGGTTTTTTTTAGATCTAGCCATTGCATGTAAAGGGTGTTCATTTAGTCAATTTGTGTGCTGAAGAGTTTGTTCAAAAATACGTAAATTCTGTTTTGCTTTTTTGAATATTGATTTACAACTCACCTTTTCATTCAGTTTCTCTTCTGCATGTTCTATTTCAAAATTTTGTTCCAAAATACATATGTGTTTTCAGGGAGATAAAAAATTAAGATGCGATTCTGCTGATCTTCGGCATGACATTGATCGACGTAGGAAAGAGCGAAGTAAAGAGCGAGGAGACTCAAAGGGTTCCAGGGAATCCAGTGGGTCAAGAAAGCAAGAGAAAACTCCAAAAGATTACAAGGATTACAAATCTTACAAAGATGACAGGTAAATGTTTGAAGTCCCTATATAGGTTTTTAGCTTCTAATTAGCGTTTTGTAATTTTAAGCTTAATTGCTTTCAATTTTCAATGTATAATGGAACATATAATTTTAAACAATTAAAATTATTTGTTTTACAGCAAATATGTATTATCTGTCTTTTACACGGCTTATGGTGGATGAGGACAAAAACTTTGGAATAGCAAGCTAACACTGAAAAAAAAAATGACAAATTAATCTGTCCTATTATCCAGGCTACATCAGGAGGTTGGACTTCAATGCAGTACATTTCTATAAACAGTTTGTGTAAGAACTTTGGTTCGTTATGCTTGATTCCGCACTTTTTCAACTCATAACACCCAGAGTATGAGAATCTTACTGATACTTAGGTTTTAACATGGGTGAGAAGGGGAATTTTTATTTTTGTCTAAAGCCAGTGGGCTGCTTTTAAGAAAAAAATGTTAGCATATCTCAGTGGATACTGTTGTAGCAGTGGTAAGAGTTACTTCAGGTATGACCTTCCTCTGAATAGAACATTAAAATCTTGTAAATTGGGTCAAAGTAGTACCACTGTGGGGTTACTAAAAGTCTTGCTGTAGGAACTTTTTTCCCTGCTTTGTACTGGATATACAATGAATTTTTACTTATGCTTCCTGTTTCCCATCTACTTTCTGACTTTGGTATCCACATTATTTCTTCCACTGGCTAATTCCATACAGCCATCTACATAGGGAAGCCCACTCCATATCTTCTCAACAGTGTGCAAACTGAACTATTTAAAGTTACTGTAAAACTTTGCCTTTAGGGTTTTCTTCCCTTAAATTTCTGTTTTTCTGCCTCAGAAGAAAGGCAGTTCTTAAAAGTAACAATCTCTTCATGGCATCAAAATATAGAAAAACTGTATTTGCAGTTTGCAGACTGCTGCTTTCCAACTCACTAGCAATAATATACATTTAGTGCATTTAAATGTGTAAGAGGAGGCTGGAAAGTGGAACTATACTTCACCTTTAACATCTGAAATATGTAACATGTATGTGACTTTAAAACCAGAAGGGGGATAGTTTTTCATAAGATGTAAAGAAACCCCTTTTAGTGTAGTATGTTACATACTATCTAGTACTTTTAAAATAGCACACAGTGTATCTTTTTATTTTTCAGTAAACAAAAAAGAGATCAAGACCGTGCTCGGTCCTCCCCATCTTCCTCCCCGTCTTCTTCCTCATCCAGTTCTCGAGAAGAAAAGGATTGCAAGAAAGAAAGAGATGAAGAGTTCAAAACCCACCATGAACAGAAAGAGTACTCTGGCTTTGCAGGAGTCAACAGGCCAAGAGGCACTTTTGTAAGTTGCTTTCTTATTCTTCTCCCAAGTTATGAACACTTCAGCAATAGTAATAGTACAGGAAATAAAATGTGGAAGAGTTGCAGTGATTAATGTTAGGCTAAACTTCTTTCATTCTTGAATTCTTTCATGTGATGTACCAAACCTGAAAAGTTGCTTTTTTCCCCAGCCGATTGGTGTGTAAATACGGATTAGCATTCCATTAGAGACCTTAGCATAAGGGTGGGAAAAATGATTTCTTGCTTATTCCTTGCTCTTTTGTAATTATGCTGTTTCCTAACAGGATCTGAAAATTTACCTTTCTGTAAAAGATTAAATCTTGTGATCTGTTACCTCTTCACTCCCTGTAGCTTCTGTTTTTCCCCTGAAATTTTCAATTTAGTTTTGCTCTCCTTTGTGTGATGCCTGCAACTTCTTAAATAGACAATGGCACATAATTAAAAATACATATCAACCTTTAAACAGCTGTATTGACGAGAGGAGATGGTATACTTGTTGTTTTCCAGTGTTTCTTTGGCTTGGACTAGTCACAGTGAGCATGAAAGCTAATTAATTTAGCTCTGGCGTGTGTTTTAGCATTGTGATTTGGAAAGTGACACATTGACCACTGTAGTCTTCAGAAAAATTTTTAAAATTTAATGTTAATGTAATCACTGATATTTAATTGGGAAATGTAGAAGTGTTAGGAAAAACTAGGCATCAATAAAGGAGGCCTTGAAAAGATAAAGAACACTTTAAAAAACAAACAAACAAAACCACCCCACAACACAAGAACCCCAAAGCAAGTTCCATGTTTGGATGGGGAAAAAATGTCAGAGCTATGTAATGGGTAGGAGTAATTTTGCACTTTGGTAGTAATTCCTTCACGTAGCCTGTAATTAAGACTAATGCTAAAAGGCATTGTTTGGTGTAAATATACTTTGAATTGTTTGTAGTAGCGTAAAAAGTTTCGAACTAACGTGAGGGTGTCTGAAATACATGGGGGTATGCACCACTTGAGTTAAGGTTTAAAGCTGGCATCTAAAAAACTGTAGCTATTTAGAAGAAAATTCAAAGTTCAAAATTTCTAACACTAAAAATGCATCATATCCTCCTTGGTATTTTTAAAATATAGTTATACTAAGGAACAGCTATGTGGTATAAATGTATAAGCCTTTGGATGGTGTAGGCATCAAATATGACAATATCAGCACAATTTCTAGCTCTATAAGCTGGTGGCACTGAGTTAAACAAAACTAGAGCTTAAAACCCCCTCTCCTCTCAAAGAGAATCAGTTGGAGAAAACGCATAGTTGGTGGAAGCCTTACTGCTTTATAAAACCAGGTTGTATGTATTGTGAGAGACATGCTACTTTACATGAAATTTAAGTAGATGTGAATTGGAAATTTAATGGACTGCTACTTGAACTACTGGTGATTGCAAGTTCTGACTATGCAGTAATACCCAGTTAATGTTCTCTAATGACATACATAGTCACACATAGGCTTATTGAACAGACTGCATCTGAAGAGGAGAATCTAAGCAGGCCAATGTGTTGACTCAAATCTTCTCTTTAGGGATACAGTATTGAAACATACAAGCTGGCTAGTGGAGGAATGTCTTTTGTAATTCAGGCTAATAGTGACTGCATTCCAGTAAATATTGCTTTGCTTTTGGAGTAAATAAGCTGTTTTCCTTGTGAATCCTCTCCAAAGCAGTAAGGCATGATACGCTGGGAGAGGGGAGACTTCTGTGTAAGCGAAGTTGTCAATTTCATGTTAAATCAGGAGTGATTTTTTTCACTAACACTTGCTGATAGACTGTAATGTTTAATCCTAGGCTTCTTGTATATAAACATGAATAGTTTTGAAGTAGGAGTACAGAAATGAGGATAAGTAAAATCTTTTAATGACATTGTGATTAGTGTTCAGCTCCTAAAGAATTCTGTGTGTAACAGTTCCAATTAAAAGGAGTTTTCTCTTTTCTATAGTATATGTACTCTGTCCTTTTTGTGATAGTCTCTGCAGTAAGTAAGCCCATAAATATAACACCATAGTGGATTTTGCCTCTCATATTTCTTTGCCTGAAAGATGACTGGGGTGGAGGGGGTAGGGGAGTATTAATACAGTGTTGAGGAGAGCTCTAGATACTTTTCTTAAAAGGAGTCTGATCATAGGTCCTAATACCAGGAAATGAGGAAATGCTGATTTCCTCCCCCCTCTTCCCCCCGTCTTGTCATCTTGTCTCTACATCGTTTTTTTTCCCCCCCCCACAGTATTGCTTCTTGTGTCCTAGTTTTGTAAAGGTTTCAAAGCTATTGGAGATAAAGCATGTAGTATTTCATCTCTTACACAGTTTTATTCAGGTAATAGTCTGTCACTTTCCACGTGATTCTCCAAGAAATTCTTTTATCCCTCCTTGCTCCCCTTTGCCTGCAGTGTATTGGATAGTTCTTGTGAGCCTTTTATGGATTGTTTTTTCAGTTTGTCTGTTTCAAAGTAGTTTTAAAACTGTCCAGCATAGACTTTGTGTTGAAAGCATTGGAGCTTTGTGAAACTAAGTGTACATAATACTCCTCTTCCAAGTTAGTTAATTATATCTTTTTTTGGTCTATGTTTATGGAACATACTTATTTTTAACCAATGAAATTAATTTCCAGTCACGTTTTTGTTACTGTTACTGAAGACCCAGTTCTGTGGTTTTAACTAGGCCATTCATGGAAATAGTGTTCTGTAGTAACTGCAGGTTTTAGCAGTATCTTCCCAACCTAACCTTTCTTGTTCCCTTGAATGGAGGATATAAACTCTTGTTTAATGTTTTCTACAAGCTAAAAATTTGGATGCTGAGGGAACTGTACATATTACTACTTAGTGTATTCTGAGTTAAGTATTTTCGTTATTGCTGAGAGACTTTTTAGCCTAACATTTTAAAATCATGTTAATTCATTATAAAGAATATTTAAGACACTTATTTTCACTTCAAGCATGGCTAGCCTGCACAGTACATATTTTCTAAGTAAAAACTTTACTAGTTTGAGATTTAATTTGGCCTAAAGTACATTTCTGAATATCAATTGAAAATGTTTGAGTAACACAACGTGGATATACTTACTTGAAAACTGCATTGTTTGTATGTATTGTAGAATGATTTTCTTATAACCAATATGACTGATTCCATAAATGACCTTTCTTTTCCCCTGACAGTTTTGTCCCTCTCTCAGTCCAGTTTTTCTGTTTGTTTTTGTCTGTGAACAGCTTCAGAAGCTTCTTCTGACTTCTTGTTGCAACACACTGGTTTAGCAGCTGTCAAAGGAAATTTCTTTTTGGTGGCTGGGGGTGAATTTATGCCAAGAACTCAAATGTGTTTCAATTAAGTTTAATAAAATTATTATTTCAAAGTGAATGCTTGAATATATTAAGGTAATATGTGAGTCTTGACTTTTTTTTTTACACTTGCAGATACTGTAATTAAGCACAGAAAGAACATTTTCAGTAATAGAGAACTTGAACTCTTCTTTGTGGTTTTATGTAAATGAATTAAATGATGTTTTGGTTAATCAGTTTCGAATTAGGGGCAGAGGAAGAGCCAGAGGAGTCTTTGCTGGAACAAATACTGGTCCCAGCAACTCAAATACTACTTTTCAGAAGAGACCGAAGGAAGAGGAATGGGATCCTGAATATACCCCAAAAAGCAAGAAATACTTCTTGGTGGGTGTGGAGAACTTGATATCTTATGCATGCTTTTGTTTTCTCAAATTTTCTACAAGCGTAGAAGTAGCATGCATGTAGAGAATAGGGACTTCAGTTACATAACCATGAGAATATCAGGGCTGTTGTAGTGCCTGATTATGCTTCTCTTGTGTCTTTCTGCGTCAGGCTGGCAATAATGGAGGCCGGACATGGAATTAATCTCCCAAAACTTTCATCAGTTAGTGGGGAAGAAGGCAGACTCAGACTAAAATTATTAAAAACAAATTTTAAACCAAAAAGACTTGTGCTGCGTTTTCCTGGATTTATGTGTCTGTATGGCATTCGAGCTTTGTCTTAGATTTGGCTGGAAGTCTGCAAAAGTGGAAGATCAGGAAAAGCTGACAGTATTTGTGGATTTATGTAGGCTGACTGTTATTGGCAGTCCTTCTGTTCTTAGTTGAGTAGTGTGATAGTCAAAGGAAGTCATCTTAGTTTTGATGCCTTTTTCCCATCTGCGTTACGAAATGAGGACTGTTGATGTAACCACCCAGTAAGTAGTGTGGTATACTGAGTAGGTAGCCTCTGTTCCAGTTGATTTCCTTAACAGTGCAAACTTCTAAGGATATTGTTTCACCACTGAAAAATATTAAGTAGTGAAGGTCAGACCTTCTCCTATAGCATTATAGTTTGTCACAATTATGTTAACAGATAATCCAAGAAATAATGCTATTACAATTTGGATGTTTGTACAAGGGGTCCTCCATCTCCCCACAAGTATATAAACTTTCCTTACCTTTAAACCTAGAAAGAGATGTGATAATCTATTTGTTAAGAATTTCTATGATAGCTAGAACAAATAACTAACTGTAGCTGTTAAACTTCTTTCTCATCTCTAAAAACATTTCTTAACTTAAAAAAAAAAAAGACACTCTTCAACTATTCTTACATAGTTGTTAATAAACTGCTTTGTATAGATGTGGTATGTGTTTAATAGCTCATATTTCTTTCCAAATCACAAGTAAAAAAAGTAGATATTGAAGCAAGTGTACCTCACTCTTCTAAATATAAACCTCTCATACTAAATAATTGTCTATAGTGTTCATGCAGTGCACGGAATGATTGTCAGAAGACTTTCCAAACTGTGTACGACTATATCTGGTAGCAAAATGGCTAACTTTAAGCTTATTAACCAGAGAAACTCAACTGTTGTTTGTTAATGTCAGATTTAAACAGTTTAAACTTAGTTTGCCTTATGTTGTGCAGGTGAAACAGGGTTTCTGAAAACTGCTTTCAGTTACCTTTCCATAATAAGCATAAAGAACTCAATCTCTGCATTAAAGTAAAATAAAAAAAAAAAATCCTAGCACATTCCTAGAGCTTCTTCCTTTAAAATCATAGATTTTTTTTTCCCCCTCAAAACAAGTAATTCTCTCTTCTGACTGAAGATAAGTGACAGATAACTGATTTGTTACTCTCAAACATTTGAGAAGACCTGCAGCTAATAAGGGCTCTTAAAACAATTTTATTGCTGTGATTTTAGTTACAGCATCATGAATTGCAAGGATATACTTCATAATGTATTTTATAGATTATGATCTGAACTGTTAAAAAGTTATCCTAATTTTTTTTTTCTGTGTAAAGTATCAATCTGATATAAAGTACCAACATTTAAGGGGTACATTTAAGAGGTGTTCTAACCTTATTCTTTGTCTGCTATTGTTGTAGCATGATGATAGAGATGATGGTGTGGATTATTGGGCCAAAAGAGGAAGAGGCCGTGGTACTTTCCAGCGTGGCAGAGGTCGTTTTAACTTCAAAAAGTCAGGTAGCAGTCCAAAGTGGACACATGACAAATATCAAGGGGATGGAATTGTGGAAGATGAAGAAGAAACGATTGAGAATAATGAAGAAAAGGACAGACGCAAAGATGAAAAGGTAAACAGTTTAGTGAATTGCAGATTAGACAGTTTATCTTGCAATATCAAATAATTGTGCTTGTGGGTCGCTCTAAAAGGGTTTTCGAGTTTGGTTGTTAACAGTTTACAACAAGACTCTTTTCTTTCTTTCTTTCCACAGGAATAATCCTGGAAGAAAGTTACAGCTGGAAGAGCAGCTCTTGCACCACCCACACAACATTTTTAATATGTTTTTTTGTTGTCAAATGAATGTAAGCATTTTACTTAAATTTTACTGTTGGAAAGTAGTTTAGAGGGATTGTTTTTGTTTTAAGCCTTTAGAAAAAAATCTTGATATAGTAAACTATGTTAATGATCGTACAGGTAGAAAGTAAAATATTTGTAACAACTTTTAAGAAATTTTACTGTTTGTTATATGCAGTGTAATTCTGCTTTGTCCAAATATATGGTCAAGTACAACTCTAAAAGTTTTGATTCTCCCTTATGTCTGTGTTTTATTCTGAAGTAAACTTACAGCTCTGCACACCTGAAATGTTGGAGCAGCATTTTTTATAAACTGATTACTACTTCTGTGTTGCCTTTTTATAAGAAGTGTATTTAAGGGTAGTTATCCAGTTACAGTATAAGTGTAAACAGTCATGCAAAATGCTGATGATACGTTAGTTCACAAGAATCACATTTACATAGTGTGTCAGTGATAAACCTGGATTCTTATTTCACCATGCTAGAGAGTGCAGCAAGAATTTTGTCTTTGAGAGTGAAATTGTCACTCTTCAGTAGCCTGAGAAATACATATGCTTATAAATACTCAAGTAAGTTTCAAGTGTATTATTTCCCTTCTGGAATGTGAGTTTTAGAAACCTATTTCCAAGTCACTGCTGCTATAATCTTTCAAACAGATCTGAAAACTACAATTCCCTCCCTCATCTGTGTAGTTAGTGCAGAACTACCTGCAACTAGCTGAATTCCTATACCTTGTGTCTAGAAAGATCAGTCACGTATTATGGATACCTAGTGATTTGCTTTGTCATTAAAAGATGCTTCTCTTGTCAAGGATAACTTAGTACAATCTTTAAGGTTTTTATAAACATAGGGTTTAAACTCACTGCAAGAAAAATGTGCTGTCCATAAAGTATAAAGAACAAGTGGCATTTCCAGGGTCACTAGCAATTAATAGTTTCAGCTTTCTGTTGACAGCTTAATCATCAACAGAACACTTTAAGAAAGTGGTGGCAGTAACAGTCTAGCTTCTTTTTTATCAGTTTTTCTTCCAGTTTGTTGAAACTGCCTCTTTAATTTCTTTATGTGGACTTGCCTCTCCAGGCATGTAATGTGGCATGAGTAAGTCTTTAAATCTTCTATCATGTTTACAGCCTTAAGTGAAATGGGAGTGGCAGGGAGGAGGAAGAGACAAAACAAAAAAACCACCACAAAAATCCCATAAAGCAAGATATGTTAAAACTTGAATCAGTAAAAATACTTCAGATACACTAAACATTTTCTATAAAGTGTGAATTTCATTACAGTTCTCTGGAAGTAAGTTTGGATTTTTTTAGTATCCCACTTTATACAATGTGTAAATTTGAAATTACAACTCAACTGTAAAAATTAAGTTAGCAGAAGGTGTGAGAAATGAGTCTTACTTTCTTCAGTGCTGTTTTCTAAATAGTTGTGCTTCTAGTATTTTCATAGCCAAAGTGCAGAAGTTAATCTGGGTTTTCGCTGTTTTTTTAACAAAAGCAACAAACCCACAAACTTAAGTTTAGTGGTAAGTAAACTTTTAACCTACAGAATGTTAAGGATGACAGTAATATATTTGAATTACCACATTCTGATACAACAAGACTGCTTATGTTTTCTTTCTCAGACTGCTATAGATATACTAAATCTTAGTGTTATATGGAGTTAATAGTGTGGTATTGTCCTTAGTTCACCCCTTAGACTGACATAATGTCTTAAAAAAAAGGGCAAAAGCAAAAAGCTTTGACGGAGGTGTTTGTATTAAATACATATGTAATGTATTCATTCAGTTTGAGAGATAGGGAACTTTTGGAGGGAGTCCCGATGGAGGGCTATGAGGATGATTAAGGGACTTGCACATCTCTTGTATGAGAAAAGGATGAGAGACCTGGGGCAGTTTAATCTGGAGAAGAGAAGGCTGAGAGAGGACCATACAATGTCTATAGATATCTGAAGGGTGGCTGTCAGGAGGATGGAGCCAATCTCTTTTCAGTGGTGCCCAGTGATAGGATGAGGGGCAATGGGCATAAACTGCAGCACAGGAAGTTCTACCTCAGCATGAGGAAAAACTTCTTTACTGTGAGGGTGACAGAGCACTGGAACAGACTGCTCAGAGAGGTTGTGGAGTCTCCTTCTCTGGAGACCTTCAAAACCTGACTGGACGCGTTCCTGTGCAGCCTGCCCTAGGTGATCCTGCCTTGGCAGGTGGGTTGGACCAGATGATCTTCAGAGGTCTCTTCCAACCCCTACCATTCTGTGATTCTGTGATTTTTGTATGCCCTCTTACTGGCTTTACTGTTAGGGAGTAGTAAACAATCTGCCCTATCCACATTGAACACTAGAAGGTGTAAAAACGTAGTGCTGTCACTAATCCTAACTATATTTGAGGAAATTGTATTTCAGAATTGCACTAGTTTGCCAGCCTCTGTGTAGAAATAGGATTAGTATTTGCCCTCTAGTGGCAGTTATTAAAGGGTTATTATAGAATTGTAGAATCTTTGGGTTGGAAGGAGCCTTCAAAGGTCATCTAGTCCGACCCCTCTACAATGAGCAGGGACATCTTCAGCTAGATCAGGCTGCTCAGAGCCCCATCCAACCTAACCTTGAATGTCTCCAGGGATGGGGCAGGGGGAGCATCTACCACCTCTCTGGGCAACTTGTGCCAGTGTTTGACCACCCTCAATTGTGAAAAATTTCTTCCTTCTATCTAGTCTAAATCTGCCCTCTTTAAGTTTAAAACCGTTACCCCTTCTCCTATTGAAACAGGCCCTGCTAAAATGACTGTCTCCCATCTTTCTTATAGGCCCCCTTTAAGTACTGGAAGGCTGCAGGAAGGCCTCCCTGGAGCCTTCTCTTGTCCAGACTGAACAACCCCAACTCTCTCAGCCTTTCCTCATAGGAGAGGTGTTCCGGCCCATTTTTCTGGCCCTCTGGACCTGCTCCAGCAGGTCCATGTCTTTCATGTGCTGAGGGCTCCAGAGCTGGATGCAGTACTGCAGGTGGGATCTCACCAGAGCAGAGTCGAAGGGCAGAATCACCTCCCTTAGGCTGTTGGCCATGCTGCTTTGGGTGCAGCCCAGGATGTGGTTAGCCGCCTGGGCTGCGAGTGCACATTGCCAGCTCATGTCCAGCTTTTCATCCACCAGTACCCCCAAGTCCTTCTCAATCCCTTTGTCCCCCAACCTGTATTGATATCATGGGTTGCCTTGACCCAGGAGCAGGACCCTGCACTTGGCCTTGTTGAACCTCATGAGGTTCACACGGGCCCATTTCTCAAGCTTGTCCAGGTCCCTCCAGATGGCATCCTGTCCCTCAGGCATGTCAACTACACCACGCAGTTTGGTGCCATCTGCAAACTTGCTGAGGGTGCACTTGATCCCACTATGTCATTGATGAAGATATTAAAGAGTACTGGTCCCAATACGTACCCCTGAGGGATATCACTCGTCACCTATCTCCATCTGGACATAGAGCCATTGACCACTACCCTCTGGATACAGCCAGTTCCTTATCTACCAAACAGTCCACCCATCAAATCCCTATCTCTCTAATTTAGAGAGAAGGATGTTGTGGAGGACCATGTCAAAGGCCTTACAGAAGTCCAGATAGATGACATTGGTAGCTCTTGCCTTGTCCACTGATGTGGTCACTCCATCATAGAAGGCCACTAGGTTGGTCAGGCAGGCCTTGCCCTTGGTGAAGCTGTGCTGGCTGTCTTGAATCATCTCCCTGTCTTCCCTGTGCTTCTAGGAGGATCTGTTCCATGATCTTTGAAGGCACAGAGGTGAAGCTGACAGGTCAGTAGTTCCCAAGGTCTTCCTTGCTATCCTTTTAAAGAACGGGTGCAATGTTTCCCTTTTTCCAGTCTCCAGGGACTTGACTGCCAGGAGTTTTCAAATATCATGGAGAGTGTTGACAACTACATCGTCCAGTTCCTTCAGGGCTCTGGGATGCGTCTCATCAGGTCCCATAGACATGCATGTTTGGGTTCCTCAGGTGGTCACGAACCCCATCTTCTCTTACAGTGGGCGGGACTTTGCCTCTCCAGTCTCCATCTTGCAGGCCATCCTGTCAAGAGGTGTGGGAAGAGACACTGCCTGTGAAGACTCAGGCAAAGTCATCGTTCAGTACATCAGCCTTTTCCTCATCCGTTGTTGCTGGTTTGCCGGTCTTGCTCATCATGGGGAGTACACTTCCTTTGACCTTCCTTTTCTGGCTGACATACCTATAGAAGGCCTTATTATTATTCTTGGCATCCCTTGCCAAGTTCAGCTCCAGCCACACCTTGGCCCTCCTGACCCCATCCCTACACAACCGGACAGCGTCCCTGTACTTATCCCAGGGTACCTGTCCCTGCTTCCACTGCCTGTGCATTTCCTTCTTGCCTTGTAGTTTGCCCAGCAGGTCTCCACTCAGCCATGCTGGTCTCTTGCCTTCCTTTACTTATTTCTTACACCTGGGGATCCAAAGCTTTTGTGCTCTATGGAAAGAGTCCTTAAAGATCTGCTAGCTCTGTCCTGCTCCCTTGTCTCCAAGGGCCTTAATGTTTGAGAAAGTTCAGCAAACTATACTGTTGTTGCAAGATCTGCTTTTATGTGTACAGTGCATCTTTTAATAGCCATTTGAAATGTAAAACTGATTATTCCTTAGACACTTTATCAAAGCTCACACAGATGTGTATATTAAAACAGAAGAAGCAAGAAAAGGAACAAAACAAACTTGGCAGCGGTGTCAAAGTCTGTCCTAATGAAGTTAAACTTAACATCACTCTGAGACCAACAAATAGGACCCAGATATACTTGAACTATCATAACCTTAGAATAGATAATCTGTATCACCTAGATCAGTTTGAAAGTGGATTGTCGTATCTGTGTGGCAAGATAAATCTGCCTCATCATGCAGGAACTAAGTTTTCTGCTTCAGTTGAATGTCCAGGGAAATCTGGGAAGAGATCACTTTGATAATGGCATTTGATCCTGCAGACCTATCTGTAGGTTAGATCAGAAAAATCCTTTTTTCATTATCCTTTATTTCATGGTAGTTTATTTTAAAATGTCATTTGTTGATTGCAGAAGACATGGTGACAATCATAAATGCACCTATTTAAAAAAACTGCTTGAAATATGATAATCTAGTTGAAGATGCGGTTGCAGTCTATCAGAGATCTACAAGAAGCAGAAACTAAATGGGTGTTGAGTGCTTTTTAAATCCAAACTAATGTTTCAGTACTTATTAGTCCTTCAACATGAATACTGAATTTTCACTGTCTTGGTAAGGAAAACCATGTTTTGAGGTTATTATTAGGTGCTCCTGAAGTTAGTTGTATGACTTGTGAATGGAATTTCGGTGCATTTTGCATTTCACATGTTAGAAGGTAAAGAACATCATTGATGGATGTGAGGAAAAATATCCAAGCATTCTACTGATATAAAATGTTTGACTACATTTTGTGTTCAGTAATTCATTCTGACTCATTGCTCTCCAGCAGTGCAGCAGTTTCTGAATCTGCTTCATCTCTTTGTGGTGTGGTTATGAAGTTTGAAGTTAGCCTGCAGTTCAGAGAAAAATCAAGACGTTAATTTCACTAGGTAAAAAAAAAAAGCCAGTAGCTATACCATTAGTTTAGACTCTGTGCACTCATTCATTTCCTTGGTTTGGAATTAAATCTCACCTCCAGAGGTGAAGGCTGCAGCATTAAGTCTTAAGCCCGACGTTACTTCTCATCGTCTCTTGAAGCTGTCCTTTCACAAAATCCTTTTGTTAAGGAGATCCTGCAGGTCCCATCGGTACTGTTCAGAGTTGTACTTGCTGACTCGAAGCATTTCTGTACGAGTTCCCAACTGGCGCCTCCAGTTCCCAGGTAGCTTGTTATTGGTGGTGGTGCAGTCAAACTGAATTTCTCAGTTTTGCTGTTGCTTTTGAGACTCTGCTTCTTCCTAGCTTTGTGGTAGAACTGCAGGCAGTTGTTTCCACCTTACTGTGCTGACACTTCCCCTTCCTTAGTAAGGTGTTGGAGGAGCAGGTGAGGAATATGTTTTAAGGCAAGTACTGTAGTACAGTTTTTCACAATATCCATTAAAAAGTCCTACTCTTCCTCTCCTCTAGCTTAAACTCTCCTAGGCCTCCTAAAACAGCTTTAGGCTGTTATTACAGCTTGTGCTACCAGTACTACTCCTTTGTGTTTGGTCTTGGAGAAGTTAATCCTTATGTGACAAGTTAATAATAGTAACTACAAAAAAGGCAGTTAACAGTTGCATTGCAACTATGTGTTGCAGTTAGAGGATTTTGTTTAGGAACTGTTGCTGAGACACCTGTAAATGTGAATAAAGAAAATGTCTAATAATCAAATTTATCTTAATTTCTTGAAGGCTTTGGTGAAATTAGTGTTACTTTGAACAGTAGTTTGTAGTTATACGCAGATAACACTAACTGCATAGCTGGAGGAAAAAGATCTCCACATTTTTTCGCCTCTGTGTGGAAGCACTGTCTGACTGTGTTACATTACTGGCTTTCTCGAATATTTCAAAGTTTCTTAAGCAAAACAGCAGAAATTTTGACAAGTACGATGAAAATCAAATGGCCTCTCAAGAACAAATACAGTATCCAAAGCCAGATTTCTTATTTTGAAGTGAGCTCAGTTTGGTCAGATGCCATCAAGTAGCATCTGTGTTTTGAGGATACTTAGTGCATTGAAACTCTGCTGCTATCTTGCTTTTAAGTCTCTGAATGAACTAGTTAGAAGCTTCCTGCATAGAGGACCTGAACCATCTAGTTTAGGTCTTTAACGTGGCCCCACTGTGATTTCAAGCATGTCCTGTTGCCCTAGGAGGTTTCTTCTGTTGATGTGTACTGTGTTCTGCTATTACACACGCTGAAGTTTCATTTTCTCATGAGTGCAGTAATTTGCATCGTTCTGGCATATGAAATTGCCTCAGTGCTACATGCAGAAATACCTGTCCCATCCTCACACGGCGGGCACCGAAGCCACGAAACAGACGGGTGCTCAGCCAGGGTTGCGGTGGGAGGATCTTGGGCCCGGCTCAGCGGGCCGGCTGGGAATCACCATCAGGCCCAGGCCCCCAGGCGCGGCGGGAGCGGAGCTGCCGGCGGGCACCCTCCCTCACCCGGACGGACTGCTGGGGACGGGACGGAACAGCGCCTAGCCGGCCTCGGGGCGGCATTCAAACGTGCCCGCTTCCCGACACCCCCCGCGACCGTGGCCCGCTCTCGCTCCCTTATTGGCTCTGCACTAAGTACTGGCTACTTCCTATTGGTT
>NW_010552895.1:618-2835 GCF_000687285.1 Phaethon lepturus | reverse complement strand
AAGTTGTGCCAGGGGAGGTTTAGATTGGTTAAAAATTCTTTAAAAGGAAAAAATTCTTCACTGAAAGGGTTTTCAAGCCTTGGAACAGGCTGCCCAGAGAAGTGGTTCAGTCCTCACTGTCCTTGGAGGTATTCAAAGGACGCGTAGATGTGGCACTTAGGGACATGGTTTAGTGGTGGACTTGGCAGTGTTAAGTTAATGGCTGGACTCAATCTTAAAGGTCTTTTCCAACGTAAACGATTCTATGATTTGATAAATGGCCAAACCTCAAGTGATGCCTCTGCACAGGTAAAGTTTCCTCTCCTTCCTGTGATGACGTGAAATAGAGAAAATTCATGGGAACCATTTCACACAAAGAGCATTAAAACACGAGGAGTCATAACAGTACTGGGTCTGACATCAATGTGTGAGAGTGACTTTGAAAATGGGATGGTCTCTGAGCAGAGCTGGCAGCATCTGCCTGTTTCCAGAAGCCCATGCAGACTTTGGAGTGGCAAGCTGGGCATTTCATCCGCCGGATTGACTCAGCCTCCCGTCTGTGTAAGTGATCTTCGATGGTTTTGCCCTTTTCTGTTCTCTGGGGGGAACTATTGCGAATGTACCAAATGCATTTAAAAAGATTAATAATTAATTAATTAAGTATTAAAAGTATGCTTTCATGTGGCAATGCAATGATAGATGCATTTTTTTCGTGAAAAATACACTCTTGCTGTGGTTGTCAGCACACAGCTTCCACCTGAAAGATGCTGCAGGTGACCCCGTGTGAGGTCTGCCCGGTGTCCCCCCCCCGGGCTGGGCAGCTGCTTCTGCACATTAGCACTGAACTCGTCAGGTTTCAGTATCACCCCACATTTCATGATTTGTTGAGGAATTTAATTTGCTAACTCAATTTAATCTGGTGATCTGTGGAGGTGTGCTACACTGCGGGCATGGGCTCCTTCCTCTTTCTGTAGATTTCTTGGTATCGGTGTCCTCGTGGGTGTCTGTCTTTTGTCAAGTTTCTAGGAGACTTATTACACTGGTGCCCTCAATTAAGGCCAGACTGGAAAGTCTTCCTTGGGCTGATTCCTCCTCCTGCCCGGCACGGACCAGGAGAGCTGGGTCCAGGCAGAAGCACTGGTTGTGATTGTCGCCACTGCTCTCATCATTTGTACGTGGAAACCACCTCAGGAGGCTGCCGCTGTTCACGTGCAGAGCGCGGGTGATGCGGCTGGGTAACCGTACCACAATCTGGAGTTTCTGTTCTCATAAAGACAGGAGCAAAATAAGCCGCTGCTTGTAGTTAATTATTCAGCTCGTGATGCAAATCCTACAGAAAGCAAGTGCCACCAAGGAGCCCGTGAACTGCCAAGCTCTCTGTCCACAGCCTTGAACTGCATTTTATGTGCTCCTTCTCTCTTTCCCCAGACAGCAGTATGGACAGACAGATGGAGAGGGCTGCTGCAGGGTGATGGCTGCTTGGGCAGGGCTCACCTCCAGGAAGGTCCGCTTTCGGCTGCACAGGGTCCTGCAGCGAGACGGAGCGATTGCCCTCTACCCTCATTATCCCAGGTCTGACCCCAGAGACAGGGCTTCCCCTGCGGAGGGATTTTAGGTAATGCTTCTGGACTAATTAAAATTTGCCGAAGTAATTAGGAGATAACAACCTCAGCACTTATTGGGGTATGATTATTAAAAGCCTGATTATTACATGATTAAATCTCTATGGCTATAAGAAATTTCAAGCATCATGTAAATTATGATACTTTCAGCTTTGCAGGATGCTGCATTATTAATAGTCCTGGAGCCACCACATGGCCCCTCCACCGAGGAGAGGGAGCACGTGCATGTGGGCTCCAGGGCCAGGACACTGTCCCCATTCCTGTCCTTTGCAGGCAGCTGGGGACACCCAGAGAGGCTCTGCCTGCTGCTGGTGTGCTGCTGCCAGGTCGGATGGAAGCCAAATGGGTTGGGAACCTGCAGCGTAAGAGCACGTCAGGTCCCATCATGGGAACTGCTAAATGCTTCCTAAGGCCGACAGGGGAAAATATCCATCTTCTCCTGGGGGCAATATCCGTCGTCTCTTGGAATGACAGCCATCGCCTCTTGGGCATTGCTCAAGACAGTGCAGGGTCAGGTCTTAGAGGAGTTTTTCCATCAGCCCATGACATCCAACTCTGTCCTGCAGCTGCCTTGGGGTCTGCCGGTGCAGCACGTGCGTGACCCCCTTGGAGCTGC
>NW_010552895.1:0-588 GCF_000687285.1 Phaethon lepturus | reverse complement strand
GCCGCCGTGGCGGCTGTGCCGCTGGCTCTCTGGGCCCCTGGTGCTGCAGTGCAGCTCTTGCCCTTTCGAGGGTGACGCTCTGAGAAGCCCGTTGGGCTCTGCCGCCCTGATACCCCCACGGCTGCCACCGTGCCAAGGAGCAGTGAGTCGACGTGGCATTTTGGGATGGGGACAGGGTTTACAGGGGTCCCTGTGGACTCCTCCACTTCTCATTGTCGGATCATAAGATTGAGCACATGGGATCGGGCCAAGGGTCTTTTTCCAGCCTTGTACTCTGCCAGAGGCGGACCCTGAGGAAAGAGCATGAACGTGGCAAAGGTGTGATGCTTCTCCCAGGCTGCGCCCGGCTCTGGGTGCTTCCTGCGCCGCCGCAACCCGTGCATTCACCAAGGTGCAGGATTGCCAGTGCAGACCATGGTCCCACGTCAGTGCTCCAGGCTCTTCGTTCACAACGTGCATCAGCGACAATTTGCTCTCTGCAGGTTTCCAGCCTGTGCTGGGCTCACTGGTAAGAGCCGCTTTCCCACCAGGGCCCAGCCCCGGGGATTATATTAATTGCAGGGGCTGCTGCTTGACCACCCTCATCAT
>NW_010552894.1:0-8328 GCF_000687285.1 Phaethon lepturus | reverse complement strand
GTGAACATCTCCAAGATGAACATTTTTAGATGAGAGAGGAGCTTGTTCTGCTGACTCATAGATGTGATTTTCATAAAGAAGCAGCGAATTTGTTGAACTCTGATTTCACTTTGCCTGCATCTCCAAGGCTACTTTCTGTGGCTATAAGCCATCTAGGTTATTAATCTTTCTTCTTTTTTTCTTCTGCTGTAAAACCTTCTACATTTCACTGAACTTTTAATTAGAAATGCAACAGTGAAAACCTGACTTTTTTTAACATATAGCAAAAGCACTATGCTACACACCAAGGCCTTTGAAAACGTGTCATGGTTTGCCTATCAGCAAACCTCAGTCTTTTTTTTAACTGGCAAAGTGCAAAGAGAATATAAATACCTGAAAAAGAAAATAATGTTTTTTTCCATCATTACCCGAGCACTTATAAAGCACCACATTTCATAGCCCTCTGAGAACTGGAGTAAAGTTGGGACCGACAACAGGAGGAAACCGTATTTCCATTTTGTCTCGTAAATATTTTTCCTGCAGTGCTTTGCTTCAGCACTGAGGAGCTAAGGACACAGGCACAACAGTGTTTGTAGGCAGAAATGAGATCTTTCGTTAGATGAACCAGAATAGCCGGAAAAATTAGATAAGTTCCCAGGTGCTTCCTAATCAGTCCCTCTTACACAGTCACTAAGACAAGTCTATTGAAACCCCTTGAGCTGAAGGATTCCGTGGGCTCTGCTTAGGTTTGCTTTCAGCCCTTGTTTCCAGAAGCGTAAGTGCTTTTTGTAGCTTACTTGACCAAAGGGCAAGGATTAGATCTCTCCAGTTTCAGAGAAGTGTCTGCCCACCCCTTAAACCAGCCAGAATGACTCCAGTTGCTTTAGGAGCTTTGCTTTCTCCCAGGCTCCTTTCCTTTCATTTGTGAAAAGAAATGGCCAGACGAGTGATTTAGAAAATAAACACACACCAAAAAACCATAAAAAAGCACAAGTTAAAACAATCCCCTTTTATGATATATCATATCTATTCTCCTTAGTCCCTTCCGGAGTCAAACTCTCACCAAAATCCACATCAGAGAAAGTGTGATTGCTCCCAGTGCAGTGACCCTGTGGCGTAGCTGCTGGAGAGCAAAGGAGATGCCGCGGGGTTTCGTACGCGGGCGACCAGGTCGCCAGCTCCGTCCTAACTCCGTAAACTTCACGGGGAGAGAGGGAGGAGGAGGGCGAGGTGCCCAGCAGTGCCTTCTCCCAGGTACCACAGACCTTCCCTTCCGTGAACTCAGCAGATAGGAATGGAAATCACCGACGGAAAAACGGGACAGCAGAGAGCACAGAGCCCTCTTTGTGATCTTAATCGCAGCTTAGTGCTGTGCGGGGCCTCTATGCGTATGCACTGCAAGCATGGCTGAAGAAAAATAGCCCTCAGTGCTGTTAAAAATGATCTCATTCAACCTTTGAAAATAAAAGCAACGATTATGAAAGGTGACAATGTTGCTCTGGATGTTCTAACTGAAATTTGCTGCCATCTTCCTAGATCCTCTGGATGCGGGGCTTCAGTTAACCAGAATTTGATGATAAATAGTGCTGGGAAGGGGAACGGGTTTTGTATCATTTGCTTTAAGCAGAAGACAGTCAGCAAAAAAAGTCAACAAGGGGCTGTGAGGCAGAGATCAGCCTACCTCGGTGCATGGACACCTCACAGGATTTTAGTATCATGAGAAGAACGAGCAAACTCCAGGTTCAGAGCCACCGAAGCCCTGCTCACAGTTCAGCAGCCTGCAGAGCTCTTACACACACCTCCAGCAGACCTCAGCAGCGGGGTCAGACTCAGATGCTTTAACAGAAAGTCCACAAGATGACTGAATCTGGAGTCTTTCTTTGGAAGAACAATGGCAAAATCCTCCAGCCAGCATTTGAATCAGTAGCTGGTCCTGACACCTGAATTACTAGCAACCCTGAGGGCTGCTTTAAAAAGAGAAACAAAATCACAAGATATGTCAGCAGATTTTCATTATGAGGAAGCTGAGGTCAACCATATTTCTAAATTAATTTTCTAGTAAATATTGGTTAGACTTTAGGTAATTGTCCCTCCTCCACCCCATCCCCCCTTTTTAATAAGTACAATTTACTAGAGTTGCATAAAAATGAGTAATACATTAGTTTCACTTAGACCCAATATTAAATGAGTCATTTCTTTCCAGCACATGACCAGGCTATTTTGTCTCTCCTAAGTATACTGCAGAAAGATAAAGATGTTACTTTTTGCCCATAAAGAGACACTGTAAATCATCTGATCTTTTAAGTGACAATGAGTTCACCTCTTGAAAAGGTCCATTTGAAATGCACCTTCCCCTGTCATACCCCCATCCCCGCAGCTATGACGAGCCCTGGGAAAGGGGCACGTACTTTGTTCTCACTCAGACAAACCATGTCTTAACTCTCTCTGGATAACAGAGGGGGGGAAAAAAAAAAAAAAAAAGATTTTTTGACAATGGGGCCCCAGAGGTAAAAACATGGTACCTTTGTTTATAGATCCAAGGCTCGATAGCCTGATGCTCCCTCCCTTCAGGCTTTGAGTAACCAGTGTTCATTCTTGCCCTGGTTTTGGCTTTTCTGCCCCTCTCATCTTTCCAGCTCTGTACATCTCCAATACAGTGTCTTTAGAAAGGTGGTGGGTTCTGGCTGGGACTATGAAGTGCAGTGTTTGTGTAGATAACACGATTACATTGAAATCACTATTCTCTCTTCCCCAAGCTCAGCTTTTCCCTTTGGTTTTATCCCTCGTTTGAACTAGAGGAAACATAGCATAGGCCAGGGGTTCCTGATTTTCTCATAAATTAGGCTCAATTTAAGAAAACCTGGCCAACTAAACCAAGAAAGTTATTCTCTCTTAAAACAGAGAAATTGATATTTAAAATTAAAAATGCAGCAGAAACAAACCCTCCAGAGTAGGGTAGAGCCCTTTGACCTTCATGCCTCATCCCCCAAAGCAAAAGAGGGTATATTTTGCCCTCCACGAGGCAGCACACGCCCTGCAATGTTCGCAGGAGCTCAGCAGGTTTGGGAGCTACTGCTGTCACCGAAGCATGACACCAGTTGCTTCTGAGCCCCAGATCGTTGTCTTGCAGACGGGTGAGGCAGGAGGGCTCAGCGCGGTCTTGCTCTGTAGTGGCAGCAACAGTTCTGCATAACCTTTGTCAGGTTACTCTGAAGTTAGAGTGGATTTACTGAAGCATTTTTTTTCTTTGCTGAGTTCACTTCTGACCAGTCCCACTGGAACTATATGGCAAACTCATAAATATACCTAAGTAGGAATCGGGGGCAGGATTAGTGGTAAAAAACAAAAGAGTTATTAACCTATTTACTTTAACGCAGCCTGACAGAAACAGGTTACTGCATCCAAAATCTCACCTTAGAGAGAAGGTCTTATACTCTTTTCACACCTTATATATCTTCTCTGGCCTGCTTCACATCCGAATTCACAGAGCATGTTTTAAACGCACAGGTGGATGCTCCCCGGCGCCGTTCTCATTGTCGGCTCCAATCACTGTCAGCAAACACACCCCGGCAAATATCCCTGCTATAGTCTAACCTAACCTTGCCCTTCACTGCCATCCAGAAACCAGCCCATAACTTACTGCCTACGGAAAACATTTTCATTTTCCTTTCCAAGGAAATCTCTTTTCTAGACCAACTAATACAGCAGGAAGAGACAAAATACCTTTCATGCTCCCAGGCCTGTTTCCGGAGGTCAGGAATGGGAGTAGGAGATTTTTCATTCATGTTGGAGTATTATTTTGTTCGTTGGCATCATACAACAGCATTTGCCATACCTCCAAATCCATATGCAACTTTCAGCTCTCTTAATGTAGCAACTGGGGTACCGATTAATGCATTTTCTATGTGGGGATATTCACTTTGCACGTGACTACCCAACAGCATCGATAGTAATCAAAGTATTCACTACACATATGCATACACCTTACTTTGGTCCCAGTAAGGATACTTCAGTGTCCCATTATGAACAGAGATTTAAACTTTTTTTCTCCCTTAACCAGATCTTAGTTTTAAGAAAAGTAGGGGTGAAAAAAAGAAAAAAAAAAATATCAAAAACCTTATTGTCACTTCGAGTCAGAGGCAGGCACAAGGAGATCTCTTTTCACATTTTTTGGTTTGGTCCACAATATAGGAAGAAATCATCTGTTCACACAGGACAATTGTGTTCCTCTGAACTTATACAAACACGGCCAAGACACAGCGTTGGTAAAGATTTGCAAAAGCTGCTCTCTTGCCTTCACATCTGCAATGCAGATCTTCATGACACTTCTACAACTCAAGTCCCACCCACTTAGCTCAATTCATGGAGCCACAAAGAGGTGACTTGAAGCTCCTTTTCAGATCCCAAATCTGAGGACCTGTCTTATCTTGTCCAAAGTTTGAGCTAGCAATACTGAAAACCCATTTTTTCTTTATCTTTTTATATGAACTGTGTATCACCATCTTCTCACTTCTCAATCTGAGCCAGTTTTTCATCCGGTGCCTTCCAGTACCTCAGTCCTGAGGGTACACTGAGGTCACGTTTCCTATATTTTCTTCGAAATTTTGAAACCTACGGGCGGGTAGAATAGAACATATTTTAAGACCTTCCATGACTCGGGATCTGGAGCTATAAGAAAGGACTATGTATTGCGGCACTGATGATCGAATCATGAGTTGGCAAGACTGGGCTTTCATTCAACTGAACCACAAATGCACTTGAAATAGTGACTTGCTTTTCTCCTTTTGTTTCAGATCAGCCCAGCATCTTTCCTGACATAAAATGACCCAGGTCATTTCTGCTCTGAATCATCAGCAAAGAAGGGAAAGGAAGAAAAGTGAAGATATCACACTTCACATCTTCATCCCCCAGCATATTACAGAAAGCACAACTTGATCATAACTTCTCTCTCCCATGACCTCTTGCAAAATAATGCCTCCTCATATTCAAGTTATGAAGCAAAGCACACTTAAAGTGCACACTGCCTGCGATGGCAAGATAAGAGTCAGCCAACAATGCACAGAATTTCAGCTTATCTTGAGAAAAATGATACCTCAGTCAAAAATGGCGAGGGCCACGCAGTGAATGCAACTTGCTCAAGGTTATGGGGGAATCCGCATCAAGGAGAACTCAGACTCTCCAGCCCTGCACTGCTTCAGCACACAAGTGAGGCAAAGAGACCGTTGTCCTTAAATTGTGGATAACTGAGGCTCCACCACAACCCGCCTGCACAATAGCACTCATCCAAGGGAGCTGCCTTCCCCTTCCCAAACCTCGGCAAGTACTTGTAGGACATGGCTGCACAGGGCAGCTATCCCCAAACCGGTATCCAGATGATGCGTCCCTATGCAGGAGAAAGCCTACCACATGCCCTAAAGCAGGGCAACTATGTTATTAGTTCAGGTTTGAGGCTGTTTCTTACAGAACCAGGAGGGAAGCCTACCTGTTCGGAACCACGCTTCCTCCTCTATTTTCAGTCACATGGACACAGCACATGGATGTAGGAGCTACACCAGACATGACCGTAGCCTCACTGGGAAGCGTGGAAGCCCCCAGTCCTAGGAAGGGCAGGCACAGCATTATTTCCAGACATGCTCCTCTTAATCCCCAGCCTTCCTCACTCACCTTTCCCTCAGAAGAATCACACCTATGTCGGTGCGCGGCAGAGGCACAAACACCAAGCTGCAGATCACCGGCAGCATTTTGGGTTCCTCTGCGTGTCAACACCAATGCCTGAGCCAAGTCTGGATGCAGGTTTAAGCTCTCTTTGGTTGCAGAGCGTGTCCAGGGGAGAAAGTGCATCTTGATCCTCCACCAAGGACCTCTGCTAGCTGTCAGGCTCGCACTGATTACAGATGAAGAGGCAGAGGAGTATGTTGCATTTCTTTCCTTTAGACAACGCTTCAAAATTCTTGTGTTCGTCTACAGAAAACACAAATGATGTGGTTGTTTAAACTGATCACCCTGGCAGTGGTTTAAAAAGAAAGAAATCAGAGCCAGGAAAACCCAGATTTATAGAGCTGCAATCTGTTTCCAAATAGAATGAAGAAGAAAAGCTGCCTGTACACACATGTTTTTCCAGCCCTCAAATTTGTCATCTGTACTGGTCTTGCATCCAGGGATAGTTCTCCAAGATACCTCCAGGTAAGCGGAAATATAATCGCAACCCTTTTTCGTACAAGCCAGACAGCACTAAGGCAGCCAAAGCTACGGGCCTGCCCTTTTGTTTGCTCTTGGAAACAAAGATTAAGGTCACTGAGTAGGAGAAACACTGGGCCGGTCCCTCCTCAGGAAACCCCAGAGACGTGCCCAAATAGTAAATTGTACACATATCGAGACGTAGCAAATGGGAAAGGCCCGCTCCACCGCCGCATGCTTACCTCGCGCACAGCCTTCGTCCGCTCGTTTTCATCGTTAGCCATCTTACTGCATAATCATGCCTTTAACAAAGTGCAGTGCCTCCTCCTGATAACATCACCCTGGGGAGGCCGAAGTACTTCAAACGCAACGGTTGGCATTAAGCAAGGAGAGTTATCGTTACGCTTCTTACCCCTACTTAAGCTCGATTTGGGCATAGATTAGAAGTGCAGAAGGGACAGACAACTGCTGAAAGCAGAGAAAATACTGAGGTTTCTTGTCCAAGGCAGAAGAGGGGGAGGGAAACGGGTTGGAGGTGACTGTTCCTTAGCCAGCTTCTGCTAATCGAAGCGAGCCATCCTCATCAATATCACTTTGCTTTGGCAGCTCTTCAAGAGGAAAAAAAAAAAAGAAAAAAAAAGGAAAAAAAACCCACCCCGCACTCCCCTTGTGCAATATGATTTAATTGCTGTGTGTACCGCACGCGAGAGAGGAAATCCAGGGGTTTAGCAGCAACGTGACGAGCTACATGGCCTTTAACGTTTTAAAGAGAAAATCCTTGCAGTGGGGGAGCAGGAAGGGGGAAGGCGCATCCCCCTCCGACCCCCAGGGCACATTCTTTGCCGCTCCATCTGCCACCCCCAGCTGCTAAATCCTCCGTCACCAGCACAAGGTGATCTCGGACCGAAGAGCACTGCTAACGCATGAAAGGAAACAGCTTTGGCCGGTTGCCTCCTTACCAGCCCCGCTCTCCCCACCCCCTTCCTTCCCGTCCTCTCTGACATGTTTAAAGCATCTGAAAGTCAAGGTACTGAGATATCGCAGGGCGCGTTTCCCTTCCCTCTCCTGCTCAGATGGCTCTTGTCAGCAGCTCCCTCCAGCCCTACTCTCACCCCGTTTTCCATGAGGATTTCCCTCCCTCCTTCCTTCCCTCCCGCTCTGGAGCTCGCACCATTTCCTCGCCTGGAGCCCACAGCCCGGAGCCCACGAGCTTTGTCTGCTTCCCTGGGTTCAGCTAATAAATTGGGATCAGGGGGTCACCCAGCAGGGGACGCGGAAGCCTGAGAGCCTCTGACACCATTTTTATTAGTTTTTACTATACATACCATTTCAGGAGCCGGGATGCCATCCCAGTGGGGCCCTACCCATTGCTTAGTAACTAAGATTTTGTAATCTAAGTTTTGACAAGGTCATTTTTTACCTTGGGAGAGGGTGGAGGAGGGAGAACCCCCGCGTACATTAATTACACAAACACTGTGGGGACAATGTAAATAGGAACCCATTTCCCTTTTGCATCAGGGCTAAAGAATGAAAAATCTTTTTACTGTAGGGCTATCACAAGCCAAACAGGCCAGCGTATTTTAAACTACACGCGGATACAGTCCCGTCCTTCACTTGCAGATTGGATGAGTGTGCTTCAGCCTTTCCCCGGTCTATCCCTAAGAAAACATGCCGTCAACAAAAGCGACCAAACCCGGAGGTAGCCACAGAGCCTTGATGCCCAGGTTATATCAAATACCCCCATGCCTCTGCTGGCACCATAGGGATGACCCCGATCGAGCTAAAATTAAGTAACAAAACCTCCACTGGCTTCAGCATCACCGTGCTCATTAACCCAGCGTTTGGTTAATCACTGCTGGCACATAGGGTATAAATTACCTCTCGGCAAGCTCTAGTCCCAGCAGACAGAGGTGTGAAGAGCTCAAACACCCACTGGCCCTTCAGGTCAATCAGAAAGTGGGGTTTTTTTCCCCCCTAATATAATGTTTCTTAAGCTAACAAGCGGGATGTTTAGAAAATATGGGAAACAAGGAAACACAGCCACTGAGAGCAAGTCAGCGCTGGGGCAATTTCAGGAGGGCAGGTACAGATCAAAGCCAAACCAGCGGAAGCGCTTTGGCGAGAGCGCGCTGCCGTGGCGGCGGGGAAACGGTGCCGGTGCGGAGGGGTGAG
>NW_010552893.1:51563-59808 GCF_000687285.1 Phaethon lepturus | reverse complement strand
ATCTACACCATTTTAGAAAGTTTTAACTGGCAGGATATTAACCGTATGCAGAGTTGGGGTGGGAGAGGAGGAGTAGGAGCACGGGGACAGGGACAAGAGGCAAGGGTGGGACTGCCCCTCCCAGCAACAGCTACTGCAATGCCCCACCTGCCCATCGTGGGTTCGATACCCGCAGGAATTCAGTCTGTAGGGCTACCAACTCATAGCAAGTGTCGGAGCACTTACCAATCGCTAAGAAACCAAGGAATGAATACAGAAGATAAAGCTGGACAAGCACATGCAATCGGAATTCTGGAAGTGCAGAGACTGCTTCCTACTGTCCACAAGGTCAATACAGAGAAGAGACTTTAAACTATTAATGAAATGAGTGCATCAAAAGTGACTGAAATACAAAAGGAATGTTAAGTAGCATTTAGGCTTATATCCTCCTCTACTAAACCACGGACACTTTTGTATGCTTTATACACCTACGGCAATCTGTATATTATCACTCCCGTTATACTTATACATGTTCTTTTATTTTTTATATACATATATATACACAACCCACAGCTTCTTCAGTGGTATTTTATATGCATAGAGGAAACCACATGAACTGTTAGTTCTTCCCCTGATCTTTCTGAATAGTACCTAGCTATACTGGAAAAAAAAAAAAACTGCTGGTAATTTGACAATTAGTCAAATAATCAGTAGTGCAACATCAGTTATCACAAATTAATCACTCAAAGTGGATACTAATAGTACAACAGAATAGTTTTGGTTCTACCACGAGTAGAGTTATTGGAACCTTTATGGAATATGTACCAGTAATTATCTAGCCTAGTTTATGTCTTGTTTCCAGACTATTTTATAATTTGAGATAGGGACTGAAGTTTTGCCACAAAAATCTATGCACTAAGACTGCACTCAAACTATTTGTAGATGTTTACGACAACAATTCGAACTTCTTAATGGCAAGCAAACTCATTCTGTAAACAAACGGAATTTTACAATAGAGCATTTTGGATTCTCTCATGCTTTTTTCCTCTCAATATGGTAAAAACAATTCTGGAAGGCCCTGAAGAGAGTAGCAAACATCAAAATAAACGCAAATCCTCTGTTAAGAGTTGTCGTGTCCCCAAAGTCATAAAACTTCCGTTTTCCCTACGAAGAACCGTGTCAAAATGCAAATTCTAAAATAGGTATCACCCAGAACACAGCCCGAACACTCTGGTTTAAACCCTTCCCCTACAGCTCTGTGGAGAAGAGGATCCGATCTACAGACAAACACAAAGAAGGTTGTCCTGGGTGATGACAGTCGCCGCTGTTAAGCAAGTCACTTTTCTGCTGACAATCACAGACCACTTAAAGCTGAAAGAATACACTAAGTACCCTAATTTCAGGCTCGATGGACAGAGCAATCAGTTCCTTTTATGCAGCAAGACAGCTTGAATTAACAGCATCCTTTCTGCCAGGCAGAGTCACATGCCAAGGCCTGCGCAGATGCTCACCTTCACCCCCGGGCCGCCCGCAGGCGGGGGCTGTGGAAGGGGCCAGCTTTCTGCAGCTGTGTTGGGGTCAGACCTCCGTCGCAAGCAGGAGGAGAAGGTCCAAGCACGGGCCCAGCCCAGGCTGCCGTTTCTCCGGTCAATGCCAGCCTGCTCTCCCGCCCACCGCAGCCACGCGCCCTGCCCCTTCCCACTCGAGTGCAGGCCACCCACTCGCGTCAGGCAAGAGCCGAGCCTTGCCCCGCAGGGTGAATTTGCAGCACGTCAGCTGCTTTTTTGGGTCTGCATGAGTGGGAACGCCAGAGCACGAGAGCCGGCCGGGAAGGATAGGTTCTCCTTGTTCCAGGAGCGCGTTTAGGCGGGCACTGAGAAACTCGAGGGAGCCTCTTCCCTTCGCTGGTATCTTGCCGCAGCCACCCAGCCTGACGGCGCAGCGTGCGTAGCGTACTCAGCCTCGAACAGGCCGTGTCTGCCCGCTGATAAGCCACCCCTGCGAACAGCTGTTACCGTTTTCCCGCACAATGAAATCGTACTGGAGTATCGAAATAGCGCACCGCAGAATTGACACGTAACGCGGACTTTTACCTAAGAAACCGCCCACGGCCTTCCCTTTCTCATGCTCACAGACACAGGGCTTTGTGAATATTCTCTGTAAAAAGGCTGAATTTCATTGCTGAATATATTACATTAATTTAATGAAGGACTACATGGCAGCCAAGAACCCCGCAGGCTTCACATCGGCCATCAAGAAGTTTCTCTAACTCCTAATGCTCTTCTGACAACGTAACTTGTTTGGACGCCATCACTGTGCTCGGCTCTGTACACGACAAACGAGCCGCGGAAGAGCCAGAGCTCCTCCTGGGAGCGTTCTGGGATGCTGCTGTGTTTGAGCCATGCGAGCAGTAACTGACGTGGGGCCCTGTCTGCCCCCAGGACTAAGCCGCCTCCAATGCTGCCACCCCTAGTAAAGAGCCAGCGCCCTTTGCTCGCCACTACTACAGGGACTGGGCGTGCAGGAGCACGGGGTGTGCAGGAGGAGGATTGAGCAATGGGCTTTGTACAGCACAAAGGTGAAGAGGATGATGATACGAGGATTTTGATGTGGATGGTGGCTACTGTGGGAGAATAGAGGGAAGTATGGGCCGTTGGAAAGAGACCTGAAGTCCTAATACTGAAAAAGACCTTATTCCAATTTTGAATTAAATGCAAGTCCACAGAAAAAAACATCTTGCCATTCAAAGGTAGATAAATAAGTGTTGTAATCCTTAAAATAAGGCCCTGAAGATAACGCCATTCTATGAGAAGTGGCAAATAAAATTGTTCACAATGCAAAATGTGCCCGCTTGTTTCATTGCACAAAAAGACACTTCAAAATCTCTCTAGTAACTGGGAGACAACGAAATGCAGTTCTACCAGCCCACAAGCACAAGTAAGCCATCTATGTGTGCCATTTGGATTCTTCTACAGCATCCTTTCCTCCAGTAAACTTAATTGCTGATCTGATCTAGAAACTGCAAAAAATTGAATTACAGAATTTCCTGCAGTTTCTACTGATAGTACTCCAGCTTCTTGTAGCTTGATTTTTAAACTTCTGTTCAGGTTTTGTTTTTAAATTAAATTCAGAGTAAGTCCATCATCTGATTCATTCAAAAAGTGAAAAAGTACAGACTCAAATTCTTAACGTTTGGATTCATATGTTGTTTTACAAATATTTATTTACAAAAAGTATTCTGCAATATTTACATACTGAATCTGAGGAGAAAACTCTTAATCATGCTACTTTTAGTAAGCCCTATTTTATTCTTGCTGTCTTACTGACCTCAGTGGGCCAAGTGAGTACTACTCACCTTGAGTATGCATGGCCATTTTAGCAGTAATTTCAGAAGTCATGCAAATGATTCATGCAGCTGTTGACTAATGCAGAATTCATCAAAAATACTTGCATATTTAAGAAAACATCAGAACACAAATGAGATCAGTTAAAAAAAAAAAATCTTATTTTCCAACCAGAGAATCCCAATTCTGATCTCATCTCCAACACATTACAGGAATATTTTCCAGAACTGCATGACATGCATGGTATCTTATTGACATGTGCAGAGAAAACGTCTGTTTTGAGAGCTGCACGAAGGAGTATTTTCAGGTTTCTCAGTTTGGTGGGATGATTCAAAGGCCAGACTGTGACTCGGCTTTTTTTGTCCCCTAGGAACAAGAGTGCATGCTCACTGAGAATACACCACTGCCTGTATCATCCCGATTGCAACAGCTAACAGGTACCTAAATTGAACTGACTCCAGTGCCCATAAATTACCTGCCTCCTTAGCTGGTTGATGAACATGAAAATCCGAGCAGCGTGCCAGACGAACACCTCCGCAAGTGCCGTGTGACACCAAACTGAAATCCTGCCTAGTGTGACAAGAACGCTAGTTCGTTAAAGACCTCAGATTGCAAAATGGGAGAAAATTGTCATCCCAGGTAGCATAACTGAGTGTATTTCACGGTACAGTATGGGCACTGGGTGCGGTTGGTGATCTATTAGAAAATGTTAATGCTCTGTCTAAGCCAAAACACAAATCGATAGAAAGGATTGGCTTTGGTGGGACTATAAAGCCTGGGAAGGATAAATGCTATTTACAGCTACTGTTCTGAAGTGCCAATTTACAGAAACATACATGGACAGCACCTCTACACTATTACCATTTGAGCAAAATATATACTGTAGGACTTACTTTTCTTTCAAAACAGTATGTTAGATCGCTCTCTACTAGGTAAATGCCACGGCATAATTTATAGCTTACTTGTGCTCTTGGGTATGCAGACACAGCACCTATTCTCTGAAAAACATGTTCCTGTGCATGCATGTGCAGGCTTCCCAGCAGTTTCTCAAGCAAGGGAAGTGTTTTCCTCTGCTCCACCCATCACACAGCAGAGCTGAAGAAAGCCCTAGGTCTTCTGAAGTCCCTACTGTCTTCTTATCAAATTGCTTGTTTTTCAACTGGAAAAGATATTTACAGATTTATGAATACAGCCTTCCAGACCGAAAGCAAAAAAAAAAAAAATAATTGGCCACAAGTTTAAGTCAACCTGGATTAATATTGTATTTCCTCCTACTGTTTATCCAAATACAGTAGAAAGTGTGTTTATCAGCTAAAAGAATGTCAGCAATACCAATTTTTCATATACTATTTCAATTTCTGTAACACAGAATCTCATTTAAGGACTTCTAATTTCAGACTAAAAACATCCATGCTGTTTTGAAATACTTTCCATATACTTCGATGTAGAGGGGAAAAAAAAAGATTTTAAAATGTTATATTTAATTCCGTAACATAGTAATTTTTATATTCTTAAGTGCTAGTTTTACTTAAAGTTACAGTAGCCTATTACAAAATAATGCCAGAATTTCTGCACCATGAAGTGACTTGTTTTTCTTCTGTCATAAACTGTAACTAGCTTGTTATAAAGTATGTTGTGATAAAACACACTTATGTTCTCAGTACTTGGTTAACATTAGTCAAAAAAAGTCACTAAATTATAAAATTGTCCTCCAGTCCTTGTGGGATCAGTGATTTGAATGAACATGCATTAAATATTTTAGAAGGAGGGCAGATAAGCAATGCTGTTTAGGTAATAGTATTATTCCCTGGTGGCTTCACACTTGTGGTAGAAAACCGGATTCAAACAAGCAGTACAGTGTTACTGAGGTTACAAATGACCTGGAAAAATACAGTTTCTATGGATATCATTTAATGAAGACAAGCCTTACATGTCACACAATTAATATAGTGTTACTTTTATTTCTTTGCAGGTATTCAGATACACGGCCTGTATTATGCAGAATATATATATCTATATTAATAGACTTTTAAAATACTAGTCTTTTATGCAGAAGTTATTAAATTATGGAGAGTGGGATGATCAGAACCTTACTGCATAGGTAGCCAAGTTGGATTTTTCCAGAGACATTGTGTTCTATCTTTTAAAAACAATTAATTATGAAGATCTAGCACTGTTAATACAAGCTTCTATAAAAAAGGAGTATGCTGTTCATGTATTTTAAATTAAAAAGCAAATTTCTGCCAGAGTTATGCCACGGCCTTACCTAACCTGAATATATTTGCAAGCACTAAATTTGATTCAGAAATTTTTATTACATAATACTGTTAAAAATCCAAAGAGTGACTGATTTAAACAGCAATGGTAATCAGGAACAGCAATACTGAAAAGACCAAGGAAGACTAAAATGCCACTGGTTTACATGCTGTAAAACCCAGCCTGGATTAGATAAACAGATGGATTCTTTCTGGATGGAAATACTGCATAAAATTCTGAAATTAAGCATAAAGGGTGGGAAGTGCATCTATAAGCAACTGATGTTTTGCTTTTTATCCCACTAAAATAATGACTTTCAGAGCTGCATCGTTATATTTTTGTCCTTACTGCACAATTAATAAAAATCAACTTCTGAGTAATGCCACACCCTTGTGATTAAAGAGCATTTTCAAAAATATTTAGATAAAGCCTGAACAAATCAAATAAACATGTAGGCAGGAAACGCTGTTTGGAATGCACTCCCTTCAATGTGCTATTAGAGAGAGCCAGAAACCAGCCTAACTTTAGAATTAAATCAAGCAAAATCTAGTATAATCTCATTACAGCCTTTGCAGTTAATGAAACCTATTTATATCTCTGACATTCTGATTTTTAGAGCTGACGAAAGCAAAAATTATTTGATTTATATAATACAAGCATACAGAAATACAAGATTTTATCCGTTAGGTTATCCTAGCTATTTACCAAGCAATGCGTAATATGAAAAAGATTACTCTTCTGCTACTCACTATTGCTCCAGGATTTCAGTAAATATTTGATACTGATTTCAAAGAAGCCTGAATCCTGCTGGCTAGCCATGTCTGCTGCATACAAAGAGGCTTCTATAATTCTGAGCAGCTGAAGTGGCAGGTACTATGTATGTAGATGTGACTGTCACCAGTTAGTGATGTAAACGAGGGGTCAGAGGAGGAAATGAAGTCTCTGCAGATCCACTTCTTCCGTTCATGGTAGGTAAGCTCATTTAATAAAAAAAAAAAAAAAAGGCGCTCAACAACAACAAAAACACACCATGAGATTTTTGTCCTTTGCTCTTCCTCCGGGGCTCGTACTGAATTCTATCTGCGGAGTATTTTATTCCCTCACCCCCTCAGTATGTCTTTTCATTTATTCCGTTCCACAACTGGGCAAATTCCTCCCGGTCGGTTAAGGCATATGCAGTACCACAGCACTTGTTCCATAAGCACACTGAGGAATATCTTCCCGAGGCGTGTCTGAGCTGTGCTTTCAGTAACGTGCAGTCTGCCCCTCTGAAGCTGTTTTTTCCATCAGAAGCTGACAGCCCCGACGTAGGCGCCTGCTCTTGCGAACCAAGTATCAACTTGAAGCCCCACTGAAACCGTCTCTTCTGCAGCTGGAGGAATATCACTTGGGCTATTTAGCTTGGGGGGGGGAACCCCAAACCAACCAAAAAACCCACCCTCTGATGGACGCCCCTCTGCACGCGCCGGCCAGCCGCTCTCCCGCCGCTCGCTCCCAAGCAGAGCGCGCTGAACTACGCACAACTGCATCACGCTGCGGTAAAGCCGCGCTGCGCCCATAGCCCTGATTGCAGTGACGTTGGCAAGGGGAAAAAAAAAAAAAGGCTCTCCCTCAGCCCAGTTGCACAAGAGAAGCACTTCAGAGGACTGAAAACACGGCATTCAAACTGGCTGCTTCTGCTTTTCTTCCACTGCTACAGAAAAATGTGTTGTCATTTTTTTCTTGAACCCCCCCCCCCGCCTTTAGTAACAAAGATGAGAGACAGCAACCTGAATTCATAACGGTAAATAAACCAGAGAGCTCACTGCTGGGTATTCACCTCCGAAAAAGCCACAGAAAATTCTCAGGTTGATGTAATTTTTATCTAGAATGATTTTTTTTTTTTTTTTAACGGAGCTGAATTCACTCAAGGAATTCAAGGAAGAAAATGAGACGGAAGCAATTCACTGCTTGTTAATCTCTCTGTATCTTGTACAAAATACTTAACTGATGGCTAAAATTTCCCTGTCCCTAAGGTTTTATTTGAAATAATCACAGTACATCACTACGCATATTTTAATGTTAGTGGAGAAAAATAAGAAGAATCAGTTTCACAAATATTTGTTTCCTGTATTCTTGGTATCATCCTTCCAGATACTATTTCCTGGGAATAACTACTTTTCTCACTTAGTGGAATAAATTTCCTGCAGCATCTCATAATGACAGTATCTGAGCCAAAATAGAGCTTGTCTGCTGCTGATTCTTCTAAAACCTTTCCCAGCAATTATAGTTGCACATTATTTTTAGTTTCAGTATGCAGAATATTTGATGTTTGGATTGGAAACTGAGGAACACAAGGGTCATTGAGACCGAACTCCTGTGGTTCTCACTGCAAATATGCTAAATGTCCTCTGTAAACATACCTCATCTAGAGATAAGGTTTTGTGTGCTCATTAATGAAGCCTGTTGTAGAAACTCACTTTATAAACCTTCTTGCAGTTCCTAAATGAAGTTTACTCAAAACCTGTTTACAGCCTTTCCTGAACATGGACTATCAGAAATGTTCAGAGTATCTCACGTTTGATCTCACCAGCTATCAGAGATCTGATCACCTCTTCCTCCCTATACTCTTAAATATCATCCCATTGCTGTCAGTCTGGGCACGCAATTTCTTTTCTGAGAACCCC
>NW_010552893.1:383-51532 GCF_000687285.1 Phaethon lepturus | reverse complement strand
TTTCCAGAACCCCCCCCCCCCCCCCCCCCCCCCCCCGTGACAATGCCTCCTCATTGTACCATCCAGTTTTAACCAGCGCACTCCAACTTTTTACAATTAAAGTTAAATTTAATACCAAGTATGGCAAGTTCCACGACCTAGAACTGATGACTTCCTACCATCCCACTAATTGATTTTTCAGCAGAGACAATGCCAGGTAGGTTTGCAAGTCCTTATTCATCCTCACAAATGCTGCATTAATTCCTATGTTCAAGGACTTAAATAATAATTTCCCCTGGGGTGCTGCATCAAATGCTTTTCTGAAGATAACAGATATATTAATTTTATCACAATTACCTTGTTGAAAAATAAAAATACAAGGTTAATTTGCAAATAGTTGTCTTTCCTAAATCTCTATTGGATTTTATCCAATTTTCAATTAAATCCACACCCTTAAATACAATCTCCCACCAAATTTTGTTTCAAAGCCTTGAGTTTGGCTGAGGTCAAGCAGCCTCTCTTTCAATATAGAACATTTTCCCCCCATAAATTCTATGGTTTATATTTACAAGGCAGAATCTCTCTTTTGATAGATTCATCAAAAATTTTATTACCAGAGCTGCAATTTCATATGCCCACTCTTCCATTATTATGAATGGGAAGTTATCTGGGTTTTGTGATGCAAATTTGAAGATCTCTGAGGGTTTTTTCCCACCTCATAATTGATTTTTTGTTTTGTTTGTATTATTCTTCCTACCTCTGTTCCTCTACAAGGCCTCATCCTTACGGAAAATAAAGGCAAGGCATTCACTTAGTGGTCATATCTTGCTGTTACTCTATCTCTCATCGTCATTGGATACTGGAGCCTTTAAAATCGATGTTCTTGTTTCAAAATTGTAAAGGACCAAGGAAGTTTAACTATTTCCTTTTAATTCCTTCACATATTCTTACTCAGCTGAACTTTTGATAGTGCTCACTTTAAATTGACACCCTCTAACCTCCAAGCTAGAACTGTCTTCGCTAACAATGCAATAGCAACTCTTCCAATAAATCTGCAGTCCTTTTCTGTAAGAATGGTGGAACATTCAATAAAATGACTGGGAGATCAGTTTAAAACAAACAAATGAAAGTGTTTCTTTTTCTTCAGGAAGTTGTGAGCTTCTGGAATTTGTTGCTACTGGAGGTCATGGTGGGAAACAGCATTAGCAGCTTCAAAAAGCTGATAATAAACACAAATTTAGGTCTATAAAGGGTGCTATAAGGACTGGGCAGGAAAGTACTCACCTCTAACATCCCTAATACAGCAATGCACATGCTGGGGTGTGTGACAGGGATGGGCTGCAGAAAGTGGCTACACCTGTGTGCACTCTTCCCAAACAGCGTCTTCTACTGCTGCTGTCAGGAGGAGAATAGCTGGTGAGCTGGGTGACTAGTGGGACCTCGTGGAATGCTCCCGAGGGGCTTACGTTGCTGTCCCAGGCAGAATGAAAAGTTCAAGGTTTTGTTGGTTGGTTGATTTTGCTGCTTTCAAGTTAAAGAAATTTCAGACATCCCCCATAGGCGAGTAACTGATTTCTTCACTGTCACTAACGAGTTCCTTTTATTTCTCATAGTTTGTCTTTTCAAAACTGGAGGCCTATCCTTGCTCATCCTGAATCAGCTTGTACGAACACGATCCGATAATGTTCCTGTCACTTGTCGTTCTTGGTCTTCACCAGTTCTTAAGTCTAACCAGCACAATCTCTTCTTGGCTTTGTGATCATTTGGCAACAAAATAAATGGGCTTTCACATCCAAGGATATCTGGATTTGACTACTGTAAGCAGAGTTTGTGTCTGGGATGTTAAAGTATCACCCAATGCCTACTTGCACTCCCCTGTGGACTAACATTGAAAAGTCTATAGCTACATTCGGCCTTCTGTCTAGGAGTGGAAGATCTCCTAGCACCTTTTTTACTGACTTTCTCTGAAGTGATCTGGAGCTAAAGTAATTCCATTTCATGTATAGTTGTCTTTTTTTAACATTGCATCACAATGTTAATATACAATGCAGAATCTCACTGCTTTCACCTTTTGGTATTCTTTCTGAAGAACGTGTTTACCATTGTGCACTTCCACTGACAATATGCTGTTGTGCTAAAATATTGAACAACTTAATGGATGTCTTAAGACAAAGCATATTAAAGAAAAATGCTACCACTCTTAGATTGTATATATTTGGCATTGTATGAAAGAGTTCATACAGAATACAACTTTTACATTATGCTTTCTGATCTCACAATTGTACTAAGGTCAGGTACAAGACTAAGGAACTGTTTCCAGTCCCCAGAGCAGTCTAATGAGCTATAAGAGGAAAAACTGCCATGCTACTTTAGTATAGGTGTTCACAGCACAGTATTCAATACCATTGTTAAAATTTACTTCAGGGTTGATACTCCTCCACTATCAGTTCTGCTTTAGAAAGTACCACCCAGAACATAAATGCCTCCAAATTTAACTTCTGCTCTAACAGTTTCTTTAAAGTATAACCAATTCAAATTTTACTAATTTCTATCATTAAATAACCATAAAATATGAAAAAACCCAATGCTAAACTTCATTTAAATATTTGCCAGTCTAAATTTGTTCAAATAGGACATCCTCCAGATAATATCATGGTTTTGCTCACATTTTGGAAACACTCCTAAAACAGGTATAACACACTGAAAAGGCAGAAACAGCAGCATTCTGAACTTATTTTAGGGAGGCCGACAAGGCTAAGAAGTTTTGAAGTTATACAGCTTCCACTTTAATTCTTGTTGACTTCATGATATTTAGAATTTAATTATGTGTTCCATGCTGTGAAAGATTAACAGGCATAAACACACAAAATCTGGCAGTGTAAGTAAGCTTTCTGATGATGGATATTACAATCTCACATATCCCCCATAAAAAGTGGGCTTCTTTTTATGCTATTACTGCATTGGAGTTTACGATAAGTTAATGCTACTTTAACATTTTTTTCACCATAAGAAATCATAGATCCATAATGTAAGGGTTTTCATAGGTTTACCATGGTGAAGCACCTGCTGATTACCATGATAATAGAAGCATTGTTTCAATTATAAACATTTTTATTAACTCAGACTTCACATTCATGACATGCAGTGCGTCTTCTGTTCTCACATCTGCTTTCTGAGACCAGAGGCAGCATGTATCCAGGAGCCTTGGGTACCTGGCTTATACCCTTCTCTGGCTGAACCAAGTCCGTAGAGTTCACAGAATCACAGAATGGTAGGGGTTGGAAGGGGCCTCTGAAGATCATCTGGTCCAACCTCCCTGCCAAGGCAGGATCACCCAGGGCAGGTTGCACAGGAATGCGTCCAGTCGGGTTTTGAAGGTCTCCAGAGAAGGAGACGGCACAACCTCTCTGGGCAGCCTGTTCCAGTGCTCCATCACCCTCAGTGGAGAAGTTCTTCCTCATGTTGAGGTGGAACTTCCTGTGCTGCCCTTTATGCCCATTGCCCCTCGTCCTGTCACTGGGCACTACTGAAAAGAGACTGGCTCCATCCTCCTGAGAGCCACCCTTCAGATATTTATAGACATTGATAAGGTCCCCTCTCAGCCTTCTCTTCTCCAGACTAAACAGCCCCAGGTCTCTCAGCCTTTGCTTATATGAGAGATGTTCCCATTCCTTAATCATGCTCGTAGCCCTCCGTTGGACTCTCTCCAAAAGTTCCCTATCTCTCTTGAACTGGGGAGCCCAGAACTGGACACAATACTCCAGATGAGGCCTCACCAGTGCAGAGTAGAGGGGAAGGATAACCTGTCTTGACCTGCTGGTCACACTTTTCTTAATGCACCCCAGGATACCATTGGCCCTCTTGACCACCAGGGCTCATTGCTGTCCCATGGATAACTTATTGTCTACCAGGTCTCCAAGGTTCTTCTCCATGGAGCTGCTTTCCAGCTGGTCAACCCCTAACCTGTACTGGTGTATGGGGTTGTTCCTCCCCAGGTGCAGAACTCTACACTTGTCCTTGTTACATTTCCATGAGTTTCCACGCCCCAACTTTGGAAAAAAACAGGTTGGGATAAGCTGTTCGTCAGCATGGTCAGAAGTGTTCTCGTGAGCAGAACACTGCATGAAGAGCCGTTTTCATTGCAAAACATCTGAAAAATAGACTTCCAAAACTTTCATTCACTAAAAGAAAAAGAACAACAAAAATACATACCGCTGGAGGTATTCATAATATCTGTCTTGAGGCATCCAGCTAGGATGCCTACGCTGGGAGGTGAGTGCCTTCAGCATGACTCAGGAGTTCCCAAAAGTTCCAGTACAGAGCACAGTTTTTTTCCAAAGCAGCCTATTTCTCTTCACTGTCTACACATGATACTTAGGGTAACTACTTCTGTAAATTGGGCACTTTATTTAGACTTTTAATATTTAGTAGTACAGGTACCCATTTTGTTTACATTTTTAGTGCCTACTATTTATAATAGTCGTACAGGCAGTTTAGTCCTCTACATTCTGAGCAATGCTTGCAGGAATCCTTAAAAAAGCACATGGAGATATGAATATAGCACAGTCCTTGCACAATTTTTCAGAGTTCATTTCAGCTTGGTATGAAAGGACCTATTTGGATTTTGCAGTCTGAACTCCTTAGAATCTCAGGCAAAATGCAAGCAGTAGCTGAAGGCCTCTAAGGGATGACAACAGTAACAAAGCAAGTATAAATTTTAGATTCAAATTTTTTACACATAATTTCTTTCCTAGTGCTCACACACTGATTGTCTTCTAGTTGCAGAAACCATTAAGTAGAAGAGGGTGTTGCGTATTTGTTGCTAACACAATGAGTCTTTTAACTTACATAGCAGGTGATTATATTTTTGTTCTCTAAAGACTTCTTTTCAAACTCCATCAATAAACCACAGTGGCCTCTCCTTGATCTGCAGTGATACATCTTTATCCCAGCTCTGGAACCCTCAGCACAGGAAAGACATGGACCTGTTGGAGCCAGTCCAGAGGAGGCCAGAAAAATGAGAGGTGGAACACCTCTCATGTGAGGACAGGCTGAGAGAGTTGGGGTTGTTCAGCCTGGAGAAGAGAAGGCTCTGCAGAGACCTTATTGCATCCTTCCAGTACTTAAAGGGGGTTTGTAAGAAAGGTGGGGACAGAATTTTTAGCAGGGCCTGTTGCCATAGGACAAGGGGTAATGGTTTTAAACTAAAAGGGGGTAGATTTTGACTAGATGTAAGGAAGAAATTTTTGACAATGAGGGTGGTGAACCACTGGTCCAGGTTGGCCAGAGAGGTGGTAGATGCTCCATCCCTGGCAGCATTCAAGGTCAAGTTGGACGGGGCTCTGAGCAACCTGATTGAGTTGAAGATGTCCCTGCTCATTGCAGGGGTGTTGGACTAGATGACTTTTAAAGGTCCTTTCCAAACCAAACTATTCTGTGATTCTATGATTCTATAACCCAGTCTCTCCTACAGTGTCATCCTGCAAGCTAGGAGCACTTCAGTCCTAATTAGCAAAAATTTAAGCAAAACACAACTATTTATTTGCCCAGTTTGTGCTCAATACCTTGCTTCTGTCTTTGCTAGGTGTTAACCATTCTGCTCCTGCACAGCTCCCCACAGCTTCCAGGTGGTGAGGTCGACATAGATCCCACAGCCTAAAGTAGCTCTACTGAACTGCTGGAAGTTTTAACATGGTTTTTGATTTTCAATGGCTTCACCAAGTCATACAGCTTTTCCTTCTTAATATGGGTCAAATGCTATGTCCTTTTATCCAGATAGTGCTGTATGCTGAATTACACCTCTGATTTCCACGGAATTAGCTTGGATTTATACTGGTACAGTTTATATAAAAGTTTGGCCATCTGGAGTTTTTCATCAAGGAGTGGGTAAGGGCTGCTTGTTAGGGTTTCTGTGGTTTTGATATCATCTAGTCCTTTTGGGCAAAATAAAGCAACCCTACAAAGAATGATTCCCAGATTGATTTGATCCCAGTGCAGAACACACCTAACAGATGAAAACAAAAAGGATCTATTATATTATCACATCCTGTGATATATTGCATTGCATTCATGCTTTAACATTCCCTTTTTCAATAAAACTACTTGGAACCTCTTTATGATCTGCTCTTGATCTTACTCTTCACCTGCACTAGCTTTCAGATGGATTACTGGTCATAGTCAAATGGTATTCAGGTGCCTAAATATAGGTATCTTGTGTGATTATAGATACCCTAAGGTATGTGAGCTATTCACAGAGCCTGGCAGATATCACATAAGACCTATACTGGATCTTCTGAAGCAGCTGGAAGCTTTCTGCTATACACCTATGTTTAGGTATTCCTTTGGTTTCAGGAAGAAAAAAAGAAAAAATGAAAAAAAATGACATGTCTTTGTATCATTTGTGAAGCGACAAGCTCATGTGTAAGCCAGCAATAAAAAAGGAATAATATTTTTACATTTAAGCAGAAAAATACACAGTATTTATATGTAGTGAGTTTATTTTCTTCAATTTTCCATTTGTTGAGTTTATGCACTTCTTTCCTTATATTAAAATATTAACAAGGTTTTTTTTCGCTTTTCTTATTACAGCTTGCATAACACAAAACAATTCAAGCCAAACATTAACAAAACATCTTGTACACATGCTTTACTAACGTCCTCTGACAAAATGAAAATCAGAGTTTTTATCTAAATCAACTGAGCTCTATTTACCTATAATATCCCATGATTTAACAAGGTAAAATAAACATCTTGCTAGGATCCAAATTAAAAGTACAGAGTGGCAGAAAGCACAGCACAAAGTAAGATTTCATTAAGCAAACCCAATTTAATGTGATAAGCTTTACATAAAGCAACAGAAATCCTTTTAGCTTATGTCTCACTAGTTTTGCTGCACCATTTTGTTTTGCCTTGTGTTTGTAACTGACTGTTAAGATATTGCCACCTAGTGATGAAAAGCAAAACAAGCAGAAGCAGTAGAACAGCAAATAATGCGTAGAGAATACATGTTTACATTGTAAACTGTGTCAGAATGGAAATGAAGGACATGTCTGTATTTCTGGAGAAAAGATATCAGGCAATTTGGGTACAATCGCATAAAATATTTTAATAGAAGCCTCATTTGGGGTTATTCATGTATCACCTAGCTCCCATCCTCAGCTTGTTTAGTGAATTCCCAAGAGTAATTGAATAGGTTGTAAGGGGGTTGTGCTTTATCTGTAAGTAACAAATGATAAATACCTACTAGGCATTTGGCAGAGGATTTGTTATTTAATGTCAGAATTATACCTTCAAGATTCAAAGTACTGTCATCCTTCCCTCGACTTTATTTTGGAACTGTCAAACTGAGATGTCCTCTTAGGACGATGCCATTCACCTCTAACATTCCCCCTAGCTGAACAGCCTCTGGAAGCATCAGCCAGCTGAGAACAAACTTCATTTTCTCAGACCTACCATACACGTGCTAAAAATACACCATCCCGTAAGCCAATCTGAAATCTGCACCACTATCACTGGGGCACGGACTCAGACAACACTGACACAAGAAATGCTGCTGTGCAAGCCAAAATACAGCGGGTGCCCTGCAAGCACAACCTACAGACGTCAGCAGGCATGAAGAATAACTTGAGGAGTGTTTTCTTCCTGCTCTTCACCTTAGTTTCCAGGCACCATCCCTAAACAAGCTGGGGTTTTTTTTTAGAATCTTCTAAATTTATTTCCTTCACAATTTTCTTATAAGCTTTCATCTACATTTGAGATAAAATTATGTAACATACTCTCCAAATGTGCCAGCATGACATAACCTGTCAGAACTTCCCTATATCAGGAAATTTCCAAACAGCCATTGATGACGCTTTTAATTTTGAGTGCTTGGTTCAGGGACAAGATTAGTAACCAAACCCTACGCACACACTCAAAGTGTCATTTGCATTAGGTAACTTATGCCTAAGAGATTGGTACCAGGTCACAGAGAGCCTAGGACAGAGGGAACGCTGGCATTGTGGCTGTCCCTCTTTTCCTCAAGTTACAAAATGTCCCTGCACAATGCTCAGACCAAACCCCCAAATACTGAAAAATTTACGGTCGTACTTAGGGCCTCTTCCAATTCCCACCTGCGATGTAGCCATATCTCTTCTCCCCTCCTCACAGCAAGCTCTGCGGGAGGACGGAGAAGTGGAAGCGAGGAAGGGGAAGGGTTGGAGCATGCCCATCACTAGATACTAATAGAATGATAGATTGGTTTGGAAGGGACTGTTGAAGATCATCTAGTCCAACCCCCTGCCATGGGCAGGGACATCTTCAATTAGATCAAGTTGCTCAAAGCAACCTACTTGTTTCTTTAAGGTCTCCAGGGATGGATAACAATTCCTGTATGATACAGTAGCTGAGATCATAAGACTTCTCAGCTTCTCTTCTCCTCGCCATTAGCAGGCACACCCTGGCACAGATTTCCCCCTCTTGTCCCAGGGCCCCAGAGCAGGGGCAAACCCCCCTCTCCCCTCCCTCCCCAAGCAGGCAGGAGGCAGCCAGCTGGGAACCTGCCTTGGAAAAGGAGAAGCTCCTGGCTCTTCAGAGAGGTGCCCAAGATGTGATGGGATGCAGAGGGAGAGAGACAAGGAGGGGGTTGTACCCACTCGGAGTGACAAGCTGAAGACAAAATGAAGGCATCCCTGACCGAAACACAAACCACATCACACACTTCAGTTTTCCTGATCTAGTTCCCTTGTAGAATGACATGTTCAAAACACTAATTTTCCACAAGATACCTCCCTGTAACATGCTGCACATGTATTATGTTTTCATTTATTATCTAATTAGGAGGAGGAATTTTCAGTGCAGTAGCTCCAATTTGCTCTCAAATACCGGTCCACCCCTCAGACAGTTCTTATCTCAATGTATGCATTTCTTGCAGAGTAATTTTTAACACAAATATTTTCCTGAATCTCAAATACATCTACAGATATATTTTCTTTCTCTTAACTCTGCCACGGCAGTTCTTAAAGCTTTCCCTGACTTTAAGTAAGATGCTCTTGTAATAAGCTACTTGCTTACTTCTTTTTTTAAACTTCCTTTCCATTCTCTAGTTTTGTCTTTAATTATTAACACTTCTTCCTTTCTGGCTGACCTATTTGGATACCCATACCTCAACATTTTCATTACTCTGTAGAAAGGTATCCTTTTGCTTATGTCCCTTTGCTCCACTAGCAACATAATCCTTAGAAGAGAAGTTGATTTTTCTCTTCTCTCATAAAATGAGAATAAACATGTTGGAGGGGTTTCAATCAACTTCCATCTACTACAGATCAAGATGAGATGGACATAGGATCAGACTGTACTGCATTTGCTGCTTCTTAGACCTTCCTATCAGGTATCACGCTCTGCCCACGGTCAAAGAGAAGCCATCAGACCTGCCGGGCATAGGGTCTGAGCTAGCACACGCATGCCCGTGTAGCGTTAAAACCTCCACAGTTCCCTCAGGTGGGTCTTATTGCATACAGTGGTCATTCTGAATTATTCCAGAAAATGCTGCCTCTTGCAACACCTGCGTAAGAATTACGTGGCTGAAACAGGGAAACTGAGTGCCGTCAGGATTAGCTGACCTTAGATAACAGTGGTTCTTGCCACTCTTTCAAATGATTAAGTATCAAATTGTATGTAGCATGGCATCAGCTTTCCCCACTTCCCTGACACATACTGCCACACACCATCTCAAACAAGACTGCACATCCTTCAGAGGACAACTCAGGCCCTTGTTGCAAGTGAAGTGGTTGGCATAGCTGGAGCCCCAGCGAGTTACAGGATAAGGAGTTTTTTCTCATTTTACTCAGAAGTGTTTACAGAAAGATCATAGAATCACAGAATACTTTGGGTTGGAAGGGACCTTTAAAGGTCATCTAGTCCAACACCCCTGCAATGAGCAGGGACATCTTCAACTACATCAGGTTGCTCAGAGCCCCGTCCAACCTGACCTTGAATGTTGCCAGGGATGGGGCATCTACCACCTCTCTGTCCAGCCTGGACCAGTGGTTCACCACCCTCATTGTCAAAAATTTCTTCCTTACATCCGGTCTAAATCTTTTAGTTTAAAACCATTACCCCTTGTCCTATGGCAACAGGCCCTGCTAAAAAGTTGGTCCCCATCTTTCTTATAGGCCCCCTTTAAGTACTGGAAGGCTGCAATAAGGTCTTCCCAGAGCCTTCTCTTCTGCAGGCTGAACAACCCCAGTCAGGCCATATTGTTTTACAGTGAAATTATTTTATTCATTCTTCGAAGAACTGATGCCAGTAAACCATCTCAGTCCTAATGAGTTGCTGAAGGGCAAGTGTCTTTTTTTATGTAGTTTTGAAATCCTTTTCCCTGTAACCCTCCTAAGCAACTTCTGGTGAGACACAGCATATGGGGTTTACTATGTAATACCCTTACTTGCACAACAGCATACTTAGATGTTGGCTAGATAGGAGGTAATGCCTGGGTTTAAAAAAAAAAAAATCTCACTGATCTTACATAAAAACACTTGTTCTGTCTTGGAAGATCTTTTCTATATTTTTTTAAAGTATAGGGAAGCAATTTTATTTTTTTTAAATTAAGACATTATCTATAAGGATGCATTGTTTCACCTTTTGAAGTAACTTGTGGCAGGAGCGACCTCAATATCAGAGTGAAAGTTTTTCGTTGCTGGTTTCCCCCCCACAACACGGTACTTTTTAGCCGGTGAGCACTTGTGCAAAGGCTATCCCTTGCTGTGGTGAAGGTTTTTCAATAGCAAAACCTTCCATCTGGGCACATGTAATAGATAAATAGAGCTCCAGCATCCTGCAACTTGATGCTTCTCTATAGAAGTACCACTGTCCTCACAGAGGCCAAGGTAGTCTTCGTATTTGGGTCTGTTATATCCTTCAGAGTCCATCCCTTCCTAATAACCTAAAAAACATCCTGGTTTTCTGAGAGCTACAAGGTCTAACACAGCTCCCTGCTTCTGTTGGAAAACGGCAAATGAAATTCCTCCCGATTAAGAGGCTAATGTTATTCAATGTTTCTTTCATGCTACATTTGAATGGAGGTTGCAATTTAGTGAGAAAATGTACAAAAGAAATCTTAGAATCTGCTTTTTCTTAACTAAAAGAAAAAACACTATTTTGGGCTTAGTACCCAAGGAAGAAAGCACAAAAAGATGTGTCACATTTAAAATGGAATAATTTCCTAGTAAAGACAGTAGTAATTCTAGTTACTTTAACTACACTTAAAATGATTAATGATTTTGAGTCTCCACAGGCTAGATTTTCAAAGGTATTTAGCTCCTGAAATAGCTAACAGTTGCTTTGTAGATTATTAAGTGCCTAATCTGGTTAAGTATCAAACTCCTAGTACTTGTTTGTCCACTGCATCATTAAAGGCTTTGAAAATCTAAACTCTTTTTTATTTAAGTTATTAAAATGAGTAGATCTCATCCTCTCACATGTTTTTTCTTTCACCAGCTCAGAAGAGGAAAATAGGTTTTTCTTTTTCATCTCTGGATTGGCTTCCTAGCCATGAAATAAATCTCAAATAAAGGACGTATAACTGAAAAGAATCCACTGACACAGAATACTTTTATTCAAGTATTTGAATATGATGCTTAGATCTGGAGAAAACCCAGTTAAATTTTGTAACAACCTAATTCAAAAGAGAATGGTGATCATAAAAAATAGTAACTGGGTTTCACCTGCTTTGAAATCTGCTGTGGAGCTGCAAGCAGCACGGGGCTGTGGTTCTGGATGTGGAACTTGAACTTATGCTTGGTCAGGTAGTGGTGCTCAGTGATACCGTACCCTCACAACTCACGCAGGGCACTAACGCATGAACCTTGCCTGAACTCTTCCACAGATCAAGGGAGGTCACTGCTAGCTACTGACTAATTCAGTGAACTAAAAACATGGCATCAGCACAGACAGAATTCTTTATAAAATGGAAACTTCTTCAAGTATATAAGGATACTTCTTCCTCTTCTGATAATACGACAGATTTGATCCAGGGTATGTTTTCATGTTGACTTAAGCTAATCTAAGATTGTGCTACTGTTGGAAAAGCTGTGAAGTTCTTCCATCCTCTCCCTTTCTCCCATAATTTCCATCAGGCCTCCTTATGGTGGCACTAGTTAGGAGCAGAAATTTGATTGGGGGGGGCGGGTGTTTTAGGAAATATGGTTGGGGCTACAGTGTTACCTTCAGCTGATGAATGAAGTAATGAGTCTCCCCCCAGAGGCACATGATCACTATGGTCAACACAGGGGAGGCTGCATGGGTGTTTAGGTGAGGAAAAGCAGCAAGGGGAAATAATGTTTCTAAATAGAAAAAAAGATGTTTAAAAAATCAAAGATATACTTTTCATAGATACTACGTGGATAAACAGCTTTCCCAACTGCTCATATGCATTTACAAACACCTATAACACGCACTGCATTTTATAGTAAGAACATTCTTCCAAGCCACTTTTCTGCCTGACCCATTAGTAAACTTTGGCTGTTGCAGGAACAGGTACATTCTAGGTCTAATTGCAAGAAGCACAGACAGCCGATGAGCCTGAAGATCTTAAAAGCCAGAATGGACAGTGATAATCAGTCTGATCTCCTGAATAGGTCAGGCCAGTGAATGTCTTTACTTCTGGTCGATGTACAGTAATTCAGAGTATCCAGACAAGACAGAAAAACCTTCTGGCAGACCTATTACAGACCTATTAATGCTAGACCCAGGTTAAACTATGTGCAAATGCTAAAACAGGTACTTATGGAGTTGGCTCTAGTCTGAGACACAAACATAACATTTCACATATACTTATATAAGCAAAACTATTAATTGTCAATAATATACAATCAGATCAAAATAATTAATCTAAGATATCCATCTGTGCGGACAACAGGCTGTACACTATTATTAAGAAGCAACTCATATTTTTTTCTGTGAGGTTTCATCAGCAGATTACAATATTAATCTGATATAGAACCCTACATTGCCTACTCCATATATGACACAAAGAAAATCAGATTGAAAATGGCATAAAGAGAAAAATAAAGAAATTTTATTCAGAAAATACATAGAGAATCTTAAAACAAAATCCACTCATTACAGTTCTGGGATATGGGAATATAAATGCAAATTTAGAGAGTTTTGGTCTAGCTTTCTTCCCTGGGATAAACACTGGTGGCAAAACAGCACACACAGATTTACTCTGCCAGGAGGCAGAACCCAGCTAATGAAATGTTGAAGAGAGGAAGGTCAGCTCCATAAGAAAAAGGAGCATACCTAACCAAAAGATCCTCTATAATTAGTTCTTCAGTGTAGTTGTGCCCATGGAGACACAGCTGGCAATCTGTACCTAAAGTGAAATTGGATTGCAGAATAGAAAGTATGGTGATCTTAAAAAAAATCAACCAATCAAAAGAATTTAAAAAAATTACAGAACCATGAATTAAATAGCTCAGATATTTTCCTTATCAGTGTATATGCACATACATATTATTCCCTTTTAATGTGTTTCTCTGGGGATATGGAAAGGAGCTTCCATGCAGCAACCTTCTCCTTTTAAATTCATCTTAGATACTGAACAATCCAAAAGTCTTTACAAAGAAGTGTACTTATAATGCATGAAATGAAAAGAATGTGCATTCAGCACCTAACTGATGCAAAGAAATAGCGCTAAGCGTGCTAAGGAATATTAATTTGAACTGAAGATAGTTAAATGAACATGTGTCATTCATATTGTCAGTACACATAACTAATTATATTCCTTTTTCACAATGGTTTGTTTGCATCAAGATCATCCACAAAAATTCTGAAAGAAATCTTACTTTGCCCTTCACAAAACAATAAAGCCTTCAAACAGACAAAATCCCCAACTCTTCAAAAAGTTATTCTGAACGGCGATGGCTTGTTGTCTCCTGAAATTCAGAGGATATCTTCACAACAGGGACATGCATGTGTTACATAGATTCACTAGAGTCAAATGCAGAACACCGTCTGTAACATCCATTTCTTCTAGCATTGCTCTATAACAGGAGCAACAAATGAAAGAAGACAGTACCATCCCTTCAGTTCTCGGGGAAACTTCACTACAAGCCAGCTGGTGATACAACATTGCACCAGAATACTGTTAGAGGTCCCATTTGTTGTTAACACGACTGTCATTTAAGCTCTTGAATAAATACTATGCATATAATATTTTGTATTTTAATGTTTTCCAGCATTCTGCTGGGCATGAATGGATGGGGATGCAAGATAAGGGATTTGTTGGGGATTTTTTTAACAATAAGTGGAAGTAAGGATGCTACACTGTGTACTTAACATGCCAGAACACCCATAAGAAGTTACTTCCAGCAGTTCAGAGCTTACAGAGCAGAAAACAGGACTGTGGCAACTGGCATCAATGCTAGTGACAGTCTGTATCTTCTGCAGGTGAGGCACCTCAGCATGCTACCCTGGTTAGCGATAAAGTGCAGGTTAAGTTTCACGGCATTGATGGAATACCAAAAAACCTGTTGTGTATGAATTTTGTGTCAGCAAACATAATGATGGAGTTTTTAAAAGAATCAATAACGCTTTATTAAAAATAAAGTGAAATAAGTGTTCATGAATATGGACAAACATTGTAGCTAATAATTATTTAAAAAGACAACAGTAACGTATGAGTGAGAAGCACACAAACCCCATGCTTTATTATTTTAAAACCTGACAGGGTTTCAGAAATAATCATGATGTCATAATTTTGAGAGCTTGGCTTATGAATCACCAGTGCAGGGCCAAGCAACATTGTTTACACAGAAGAAACACTTGGTGATATCAATCCATGAAAGAATGGAAGCAATTCACCCCTTCACTCTCTTCCTGTACAACTGTACGTGGTCTCTTGCTCAGCTAGAAGGGAGAAGCTAAAGGCAGACTACAGAGGTGGGACTGATTTGACTTAATGCAGATGTTTACAATATAACCCTGTTTCAGCTACTGAGCTTGGATGTCTTCCAGTCAATACAAAGAAATAAGAGCTGATTCATCCCGTTTTAATACTGAGATCTACAACAGATCACATGGATTTAATTGTACCCGTTTCTCTCCAGTGACTGTAAAGGGAACTTGAAGTGACTAGCTTAGGTATGGACATCTATTCAGCAAATGTCTGGGTTTGGAAAGATGACACCCTGGTTGTGCAGATGAGAAGACACTCCTAGTTAAGATCCCCAAAATAGTGATGATGGCCTTCTCCGCAGGCTGTTCCTCTTTTGGGATTGAGATGCAAAACCACTAGGAGAGCACAAAGACATTTCTTACCATCTTCAGCTTGAAGCACAAACTATTTCTATTTATACATATAGCCTACTTATTTCCGTAAAAACTGTTTTAAATAATACATTTAGCCACCTATACGTAAAAGTGGGATCAAAGTGAAAATCTGAAACCACCTAATAAAAAGGATGATAAATCTGTTGAAGGAACTGCACCTGTTCCTTCTAGACCTCTGCTGTGAGGAAGGAGCAATGCTACTGCACATGGAAGTTCCTTCTGCCATTCCTCCTGCAAGTATCAGGAGTGGAGGAAAGCAAAGAAAATGAGAATAGAAAGGTGTCTGCAACTCTTGCAAAAACGGGTCTTGCCTCTAGGTAACACCCAATGAAGTTTAATGTAGGTCTACAGGATTGCTTGACAGTTTTACCATTTATCTTTCACAAAGAGAAAAAAAAAAAAGGTTATGTTTTCTGGTAATATTTAGTGGAGAAGATTGCCAATAAAAAGAAGAATCAGGAAATGCCGAAACAATTACAATGATCTCGGAAAGTGGAGTAAGAGAATTGGTATGTTTTTCAGTAATACAGAGTGGTTTATGAACCAAAGTACTTGTAGAAGTAGTAAGGAAATATTGAACAAAACTGTGGTAAAATCATATTAACTTGACTTTTCCTTTTGTTGAGCTTCATGAGATTCCTGTTAAACAGTACTGGCCTCAGTATCAAGCCCTGAGCTACACTGTTAGTGACTGACCTCCAGCTAGGCTTCGTGCTGCTAATCACAGCCTGGTGAGCCTGGCAGCTCATTTTTCAGCCCACCTCACTGTTCATTCATCTGGTTTGTATTTTATCATTTTGTCTATGAGGACATTGCAGGAGGTACTGTCAAAGCCTTTCTAAAGTTGAGATAAACAGCATCCTTTGCTCTCCCATCATCCACCTAGCCAGTTATCTTGTTGTAGAAAGCTATCGAGCTGGTAAAGCATGACTTCCCCTTCATACAAACATGCTGACTACTCCTAATCATCTAGTCTTATGTTTGGAAATGGGTTATAGGGTTATTTGGTCCACCAGTTTCCCATGGATTATGGTGAGGGTGACCAGACAAGCCAGTAGTTCCCTGGATCCTCCTTCTTGCCCTTCTTGGAGAAAGGAGTCACATTTGCTCTCTTCCAGTCCTTAGGTTGGAACCTCCCAGTTGCCATGAGCTTTCAAAGACTATCAGGACTGGCCTGACATCAGCCAGCTTCCTCAGCACTTGCGGTTGCATCCTGTCAAGTCCCATACACTCATGTATGTCCAGTTTGTTTAAAATGTTCCTTAACCTCTTATCCCTGTACAAAGGGTAAGTCTGCCTTAGTTCAAGCCTTCCTACTGGTCTATGGGACCTGGGATTCCTGAAGGCCTCCTGAAGGTAAAGACTGATGCAAAGGCGGCATTGACTGCCTCAGCCTTTTCCATCTCCATCACCATCATTCTTCTTGCTGTTAAGTGAAGTTTACACAGTCACTGAGACCTCTTTCAGGATAGGCTTTCAAGCTGGAGGAATCAAAATATAACCAATACATCATGCAGAAGTATTCTTAACCCTGAAACCAGATAAAGGACAAACTGTAATGCTACTCTTTTACTTTAGAGTCCCATAACATTTAGTATGACAAATCTAAACTTGAATTATGTGATTACTAGCTTCTAAAGCTAAAGCTGCTGATTTTCTAGTTCCAGAATGGATTTAGAATTGGACTTGTACACATATGCTTTGTTTATCCTCAATCCGCACAGCAGAAAATGAAATACATTTCAGACGTGAAATTCCATGTTGTGACCTTAATTCAGTTTCTGGTATTCTGCTCTTCTTGTCGTCCTTCTTTCACCCTGGCATCTTCGTGTGATAGTAAAACCTCTGCTGCAGATCAGACTTTTTACTTTGGAGTAAGGCCTCAGCATCTAGTGGAAATCTAATGCTTGAATGATTCTCCATACAGGAGTCAATAACCACCCATGATAAATCCAAACAAGTCCCCTCAGAACTACTGTTCCATGAGAAGGTGACTCATGGAACAAACTTGTACTGAGTTTTAATGAACTTTATAGTCATTAAAGTTATGACTTGCTGGACAGACTGGTGATTCAACTATGTTAGACCACAAATGCTATGTCTATCTTAATAGCTGGGGCTGGTCTCTGGCCACAAGGCCAGATGGCACAAAACAGCCTACAAGCTTACAGTGAAACATTATCTAAATGCTGGTGGCAACATCCAACTGTCTTGGTTCCTGAGCTCCTGCCAACTTCTGAACTGTGCCTGAGAATTGTAAGGGGAGGCTGCAGGTTGGTCCAGGCAAAATGGGGAAGAAGTGGAGCAGCTTTGCTAGAGAGGGATTTCTCCGACTTGCGTATGAGGAACAGGAGAGAACAGACAGGCTGGCAAGAGATTGACTACTTTAAAGATCCTAAATAAAGTAGGAAATACAGGACAACTGAGATTACAGTAAGGAAGATGACATTTGTCAACTTCCCCTCTCCTTAGCAATATGCAGACTAAACATTATGATTAAAAATTATTTTGCCAACCCTCTATTGTTTGCATCACAAATTACCCCAGAAAAGGTTTATTAGGAAAAGCAGCTAATTCACAACAAAGTGAGCACAGAGATGCACAATAACATGTTCTACAACTAAAGCACACTGCTATTACAGTCACTGTGAAATTGCAGAAACAGTAACTCCAAAGACACAGAGCAAAACCCCACAGAAAATCACAGCAATACCCTCAGGCAGTTCTAACACAAACAAACAAATAAAAAACCCCACTACACAGCCAGGTCCTCGAAAGAGGAGACACTGAATTGTATCACATACAATATACATTGCTTATCTACAGAAAATTTTTCCTGGAAACAGTAATGTCTTCCGGTAATGGATGGTAAAGATTCCTTATTTTAAGAAATTTTTAATTTAAATGTGACTTAAGTGTATGATTAAAAAGCATGAACAGATGTTTGTTGGGTCTTCGGCATTGTATCTGATTATAAAACTGCATTCCAACATTGAGTAGCAGCTAGACGTTAGTATATCCTCTGCAAGAAGAATTTAAATTGATCTCATCTTGTGAAGCACTGTGCAATTTCAACGTCCTAGAAAACCCAAATGTAATAATGTCCTGATCTAAAGTCAAGTTCCTAATCTAAGATCCGATCTCCAAAATTCAGAAAAATCATATTCCAAATTAACCACTCTTAATTAGTAGCAATAAAGAAAATTAATATGAGAGATACAGTTGATGAAATTTGTTCTTTATGAAAACCTAGATGTATGAACTCAGTATCTACCTGCTTACAGCTGGATTACCAGAAATGCCATAAGGATTTGATTTCACTATCAGACCATCTTTCATCATGAGAACCAGTACAAAAAGATCTTCCAGCTAACTCCAGTTGTGTTCAAAGAGTTTTCATCAGGTAGACTTTCATAATTAAGATTAATTTTATCATCTACACCCATCTTCAGGCAAAACAGTCTCTGAACTGAAACAGACTAATAAAATACTGATTTTTTGAAATTCTTATTAAAATTAAGTATTTTCAGAAACTCCTGCACTTGTTGTTGTTGTTGTTGTTTAAATTCAGGTACACTAAGACAGCAAAGAAATGAAAATGAAGAAAACATTAAGAATTTTTATTTCAGAGATTCCAAGATTATCGGGTGATTTATCTTGGATACAGTATGCACCTATTAAATGTGTAAGGCTAGGTAAAGTATAAATAGCTGAAAGAAAAAGAGTTATCTCCCAAATGCACCCAACAAGTCTACAAAAGTATCTACAAATAAACACTATAGAAGAAATATATTTTGAGTGATTTATATGCAGTCCATAGACCATCTGACTGAAGAGAACACACTTAAATGTTATTAACTACATTAGCTTATGTGAAGATTGCACTTCAGAATAGGAAGAAAATATATATCAGGAGGAAGGTCAAATCAAAGCCATTATGATAACCTTTAAGTCTAATTTTTTAAAAACATTTTACTTGGTTGATAAGCTTTTGATTACAGCAAATGCACTACTGTAAGACTAAAAGCAATGTCTGTCTTTCACGTAATGAAATTATATGTATTCCTCAACTCTATTAAAAAAATAATTGTAGACAATCTTTCCAATCCATTAGCACAAAAATAATCCTTTAAGGCCCAAAGACAGGCATATTTTTACGGCGAGTCTGCCCTTTAAGGTGCATCTTAAATCAGGTAAAGAGAATAAAAGATTCTATTGTCTCATGATGGCCAAAGAAAGATTTACTCAAAAATAATGTCAACAAACCCTCATGGATTTACTGTACATGAAATGTAGTTAAGGCAACTACTATTTGATGTAAAGAGTGACTGGCTTGTTCTTAAATCTTTTAAAACATTTTTGTATGTTTCCTGTTTTCTTAACGTTTCTTAGAGTTCTGATTTTCTATTTTAAAATTCAATACATTTTGTATTAACATACTTTTTTGGAGATGAAACCAGTGCTGAATATTAATTCAGTGCTCCTTCTTGAAAATTATATAAACCTACAAAAGAAAGAGCCTGTTACGTTTCCCACAAGGTAAGTATTCAGCACAAGTTTCAAGACCTCACTCTACACTTTAATTATTATTCTCTAGATAGGACATAGCAAAAAGCCATAGGATCAAACTGGCAAAGCATGTTATTAAACCAGATTCTTTTTCACATGCTATTTCTACAGCAGCACACACAGAAACTTGTGCTGAAATCAGGAAGCATGTGCGGTCATCCCTTCACAAGCTCTTTCAGCACAGTGAAGTCTATGAACCTTTAGACATCGTAAGATTTGAGGTATATTACTGTGTGTACAATGGGTTTTGTTCACTTGGAACACCCCAGTCTTAGCTTTAAAGCAGTCTTAACATCTACCATGGCCAGCAGGCCAAGGCAGGTGATTCTGCCCCTCTACTCTGCTCTGCTGAGACCCCACCTGGAGTCCTGCATCCAGCTCTGGAGCCCCAGCACAGAAAAGACATGGACCTGTTGGAGCGGGTCCAGAGGAGGTCACCAAAATGACCCGAGGGATGGAACACCTCTCCTGTGAGGACACGCTGAGAGAGCTGGGGTTGTTCAGCCTGGAGAAGAGAAGGCTCCGGAGGGGAGATATTATTGCAGCCTGCCAGTACTTAAAGGGAGCTTATAAGAAAGATGGGGACAGAATTTTTAGCAGGGCCTGTTGCCATAGGACAAGGGGCAATGGTTTTGAACTAAAAGAGGGTAGATATAGATTAAACATAAGGAAAAAAATTTTTTACAATGAGAGTGGTGAAGCACTGGCACAGGTTGCTCGGAGAGGTGGTAGATGCCCCATCCCTGGGAAGATTCAAGGTCGGGTTGGAAGGGGCTCGGAGCAACCTGCTCTAGTTGAAGATGTCACTGCTCACTGCAGCAGGGTTGGACTAGATGACCTTAAAAGGTCCCTTACAACCCAATCTATTCTATGATTCTATGATCTGTAACAACTGATGGTGGCAATCTAAATCTAGGAGACAACTAAACAGTTTTTAAAACAAACAAACAACAAATCAGAAAATGAAAATTCAAGCCACAATAACAGAAGGAGCCTTCCCTATCTTAACTTCACCTTCCTCCCTATCTTCCCCCTCAGCTTCACATTCAAGTCACTCTCCAATGGACATAAAGAGTTTCCCTTATGTCCCAAATACAAATTAAAGGGAGACAGCATCTTCACCACTTGCCTACAAGAACATTAGGAAATCAATCTCCACAGTCCATAAAATACCAGTGAACCAAAGAAGAAAACAAGTTTGACAACATGCATATGTTACATCAGACCTCAAAATGCAGAATCCAGAGCTTTCCTCTGAATCATCGACCCATCCCTTCTGAAGAAAATGACACTTTAAAAATACCATTCAAGAACTAAAATTCTAAAGAGTATATTAAGTAATACATGTAGAAATATGTAAGTGAGCATAAAAATACAGAAGGCCAAGAGAAAAGCAAGACATTATCAAGTTGATAGTTTCTATTAATAAAGCAGTGGTCACTCACCCAGATCAATGGGTGGACATATACTCAATGTATCAGTTTTATAGCGTGGTGGCATGTCTTAACATAAGGCTCAAAAAACACAGTAACACATGAAACTAATGCCAGTCTACAATATGAACAGCAAATAAAAAAATGCAATGCCCCCCCTGCATTTTCAATCAGCAGAAGGTCTTGCTAACAGTGTTAAGGGGAAGCCAAGCCAAATTTTTCAAGTCAGGGAAGAGAAGAACTTTGGGACATGCCAGTCTTGCCTTCCCTTCTGCTGTCAGTGGATGATACTTGTAAAATGCAGCACCAAGACAAGCCTTTCTACCAAACGTCAATGTGCAGGGTGACACCAGGGGTACTGTAAGGGAACAGCAATTATGCTATGCAGATTACAAGCATACATTATTACCATGCAGTACAATTTATTCAGAGAGGAGGTAGGATACTCAAATCTTCACTAAATTAAAACACTGAACACAGATCATTATAACTCATTTGAATAAGACACATACTGTACCCATGATTTTAAGCATCCTTATTAAAAGTAATTAGGTTTTGGCGAGTCTTTGCCAATTAACGTAGTCAGTCAAAAGAAAAAAAAAATCATACATACTGGCTGTTTTATCCCCACGTCTCATGAAAAATTAAATAATTTATTCATATTACTGTTGAATAACTCTTAAATATTTTTCTTATATATAAACCCTTTCTTACATTATTTTCAGTATTTTAATTTACATACAAATATGGTGTCAGATTAACTTACTTATTTTAGAAAGTGACTTTGCTAGACTGTATGCTGGTCTGAACTCCAGAAATGCTTTGAGAGAGTGCCTCAAGACTTCTAACTGCGACAATGTTTTCACTGAAAAAAAAAGCAGTGAATTTGTTACAGAATACTATCTATTCTGTTGTAAAATCACAGACCAGCAACCTACATTTTTACTTTGAGTGGCTATATAAACTACTGTTAACCACTGACCTTCGTTACATTAACTCACAGCAACACCACAATGCTTTTACAAAAGTAGAGAAAACATGTTGTCCCACAGAATACATAGAGCTTATTTTGGCTGTGAAGACAACACCTGACTCACAGGCATAAGACCATGAAATGGAGGTGCGCCTGGTCCTGGGAGAGGCAGAAAGTCCAAAGTATTTTTCTCACCTCCTGTCCTTCAAAACTGACACATCAGTCAACAAGCATTATTCAACAATAACACAAGCTACCTGCATATGAAAATGAAGGAGAATAAAAAAGCCCACAAGATACTAATAACTACTAAAAGTGGATTTTCAATGGTATGTACTTAAACTAACATCCCCAGCTCACAATACGAATGGTTTCCAAGTAGAACTTAATTATTTCTTTTTTAGTATTTCAACCTTTGTAATTTCTGTATTGTTTATTCTGCTTTCTTCAGAAAATTGACAATCCCAGCCAAGATCTCACATGTCTTTGCATATATAAAGAAGAAACTCAAGCAACAACAATATCGGCAGCCTTCTTCCAAAAAGAAGTAAGAGTAAAGACTCACCCTACACTTCCTTAGATTAAAATTCATAAATACAGATTAATTTTCTTCAGGTTGTGGTGCTTTTGAATATGAGTCAGCATAGACGTTCATGTGTAGTTAATTCATTTTAATTTTATGCCCCTTGAGTTATTTCAATTTATCCTTCCTAGGTACCTCTGTAAAGACATGGCCTCCTAAGATCCTTTCATTGCCCACTCTGTCTTTTTACAATTCTTTCTTTTTTCATTAACAAGTCCCAGGTTTATCCTCAGGTTAAGACAAGACACCATTTGTGTTGTACGGTCCTGCCAAGGTAAGGTTCAGTCATGGCTATGATAGCACGCTGAGCTGAGGGCATGTCAGCAGATCTGTACAAACTCAACTAATTAAGGTTATGAACCTCTCTATTGACAATAAATGGGCCTATAATGTGGATTCTGATCACTTGTGCCTGTGTTGTCATTTTCAAGAAAAAAAAGTGTAAGCATAAAACAGCAAAACCAAAAATTTATGATACTGGCAGTTGATATTAATCAAGCCCTGAAGTATGCAACAGCTGTAAACATTTCAAATTTAAAGAACAAGAAGAAATGTTTTGTTGAAAGAAGAAAAAGGTATCTCTGTGCAGCATATCCATTTGGCAATGCTTTCTCCTACGGTCATAGTCTCTGTCCCCCCTTGCCAAGAGGGAATGAACACAATAACCCAGTGATACCACTGTTTGGATAGTCCTGTCTAGGCATACGTGAATGACTAACTTCATGACAGGACAGACAGACTTGTCACTCTTCTCAGGTTTCAGCTTTCATTTTTAAAGAGTGAGCTTCTAGCTATCACAGTTAAGAAAAAATTGTAAAACAAGCCTACTGCATGCAAGATGCCACCCTGAGTCTGCACCAAGTCTGAAACAAGAGTTCCAGTGTACGAACTGACCTATATCCTTGCACCTTGATGCCTTGATGTGTCACTATTCACTATGTTATTAGCTAAGCTCTTTAAGGCAGAATAAAAGGAAAGAAAACAAGATGTACATGACTTCAGACTAAATTGTCAGTATGTCCTAAAACTAAGACAGGTTCATGGTTATGTAAAAGACTAAGCAGAGATACAGGCATTAGAAGAAGGTGGAAGAGTCAAAATGATATAGATTTAAAATATTTATACTAATAGATGACTAGGCTGAAACAAGGAAACATGAATGACCACATTCTTCAGAAGGCTTCAGCAGTGATCCAAAAGACTGAAGAGCAAGTATTTCAATATATATATTTTATATGTATATATATATTTTTTTAATGTCTACCTCAAGTGTTCAAGGTCAGGTTGGACAGGACTTTGAGCAACCTGATCTAGTGGAAGATGTCCCTGCCCACAGCAGGGGGGTTGGACTATATGATCTTTAGAGGTCCCTTCCAACACAAACCATTCCATGATTCTATGATACAGCTCTGTTTCCATTCTCACCTACATTTACAGCATGAAAGACAATGGTCTAGAGGACTTCAGGCTTACTTTGTTAACCTGTTTTCAAACGCAAATCAACTTCTCCGGTGTATACTGTTGACCTACCAAATGAAAGGCTACACCCATCTTTCCATCATGCTCCATCAATTGCTTATAGCAAGCAATTTGCATTACCTTTGACTTAAGTGCCCTTGAGTGTACAGTAACACAGCTGCAGTGGATTTCATAAGCGTAATGGCAGCATTCCAGACACACAAACTATTTTAGAGTGCTCATATCTGACGCAGCACAAACACTGGAGTATTACTGCTAGTGTGGTAATTTGTGAGGGTGGAAAGAGAAGAGAGAGAAATATGAATTGTATTTAAAAAAAAAGATCACAAAATAAGGGAGAAATCTGAGTGGGCACAACAGAGTATGGGTGTTCGAGACCAAACACAAGGCTATTTAATATGTTTTTTCTAACAAAAATGTTGATGTACAGCGGAAAAAAAAGTGAAAAGATACAGGAGAAAGAGAAAACAAACACAGAAGTAATTAAGGAGCAGCAAAGGTAGCTAGAAGGCAAAAAGCAGCAACTGAGAAAGAATAAGGTACAGAGGGTCTTTCCTACCCAAAATAATGTGCTTTGACAGTCACCAACAGACCACATCACCTCAGGAAGAGCCTGTTCAGGCACTGGGAAGCACAGGAGCCTTGGGTATGTCTGAGTCATCTGACTTCAGATCTGATAAGGCTTTTTGCATTTTTTTAAAGCTGGGGAAGTAGAATAGGAAGAAGGGAAAAAAGCTTTATTTCCTAAGGTGTTGAAATATTTCAAATACCTTAACAAAGTTACAATGGAGGCTCTAATTCCCACACAAAGGCTGCTGCCCTGTGTCATCTTTTAACATTGTATTCTCATTCCTTCAGCAGTGTTTCAGCTCATGAAAAGGTACCCATGTAAATTTAGCTGTGATTAAGGAATATAATATTAATATTTAAATAAGCAATAACATTTTAAAATCTGCTTCATAGCTCTTCAAAGATCTGTATGATTGTATTATTTCCCCCTAGAATTTAAAAATCACCATTTTCATCTGGAAATGGAGATACCTACATTTAAAAAACAGTATATTTTTGTTTCTAGAAAGGACTTCACTTCCTCTGATTTCCTCACAGAAACACATCTTCAGTTTCAGTAAGGATAGCTGGTATTGATTTCCCCCCTCCAAAACCTCTTAAGTCCTCCTAGTAAAGATGACCTGATTGTTTTGTGACAAATCCTGTGTCCTCATGCCAATCTGTTGTTTATTTTTAGGCGTATTTCAAATAATAATATAAAAAAACCCCAAATAATCCAGACTTGCCATTAGCTTGACTGAAATACACTCTTACACCTTGTTCCTACTTCTTAACAATCAGAGAGTTAAACTGAACTATTAACTACAGACATTACAGGCTCCAGTGCAAGCCAGGAATTCAAAGCATGCATTTGACTATTTAGTGATGTTAATTTCTGGCTACACATACACACACAAAAAAGCTAGTCTCAGGAAGTCTATGTATCCCCAAACCACTCTCTTCCAGAAAAGCAATGAGATACAGTAGTAGAGCAGCAAGAGAGATACTTATACTGCAGCTATACTTACACTGCAGCTATTGACTGCATTGCTTACATGTGGGGTTAAGCAAAATGCAGTTTAAAGCTGTAGAGAAACAACTGTTTTTCTTTAAATGCTAAGTATTTTTAAAAAAAACCCCACAAGCAAGCAACATGAAGTAAAAAATATGATGAGTCTCTCTTTTTGTCTCCATCACATCAACTCTAATGGCTGACATAATTTAACACAAATTGTACTTGATTAAATCTATCCGTGAAGACTGTCTTAGGTTCTAAAACAGAATAAATTCTGACTGGAATTAGCTACTGAATCCTACAAAAATTACCAAAAAGGTTTAAAAGATATTGCACCAACATACTATTAACATAGCATTTCCTACCTGAAAATATAGAAGGTCTTTTCTTAGGGCGCCTTGGATGTTTAGGCTCTATATTCCTAATATTTCTTTGAAACTTTCCTTTAAAATCATTTTCTAGCAGGATGTCTGGTGGTAGGCTTCTCCGTCTTGTTGATTTATAACAAGTCTGATGATAGGAATTCAGATTACTCTTAGTCCTAGAGTACAAGTTGCTGTCATCAACTGCCATTATAGAGCACTAACTGTTAAAGCCACCCCAGCGCAAAGCCAATCCGAACTTCCAGAAGTATTTGGACTGGTGGTTACAGACCCAGGCAATCTCGGATGTTCTCATGCTCAACTCGGCACTCGTTGGGGAAGTTGAGCAAGTAGATAGGCGTGTGCTGGAACAGGTGTAGAGTTACTGCATCGCCCCTCCTTGCATCAGTGAAACCTTGCCCAGGGAGGAGACGTGCTGAACTCATTCGTCTGAAAGTTTTGAGGTAATTAGGAAGTTCAACAAACCTGAGCTAAGCAGCACAATCTGTGCAAAGGGGAAAATACAATTTAATATGAGGCACTTGTCTAGGGCTAGTATAGTTTTTTTATACCCATGGCATTTCTCAGATCAGTTCATTAACAATTCATTAACTTGGCAAGCTAAACAAGTGCTGCTAAACCTTAAAAAAAGAAAACAGAGTGAGAGAAAAAAAACAACAAACAAACAGCAGCAAAAAACCAACCCAGTTCCCCCCGTTATCTGGAGAACGGTACAACCTGAACAATACGTTTGGGTTTTTAGTTCTGTCCTTTGACAATGTTACATTTTAAAGACTGAAAAACAGTCCAAAGCACAAAGGTTTTATGGCCACAGCCATCAGTTTGGGGTTTCCTCAAGAAGCAATGATGTTATTTCTACTGGAGTCAGAATCAAAGATCTGCCAGTGTGACTGATTTTCTCTCTATGTAACTGCTGACTAATAAAAAGAACCCATTTAAACATGTGTATAACGAAGATGGTCTGTAAATTCTCCATCTAACTACAAGCCAAGGTACTTTTCTTGTTTTGTTCTGGCTATCCCAATGAAATCTTTTGAGCCTCCAAAGGATTTGATCTTCCTCTCTCAAATGTTCAGAAAGAAGAAAGGAAAAACCCTAACATTTTCTAGGAACCTGTTAATTCTCTTACTTGAAGTCTGTCATAAATGAGACAAAATGAATTAGTAAATTAAAACTAACAAATCTTCTAACTACATACATTTTGCTGTTAAATAACAATAACTTCTAATATGGCAAAGTGAATAAGCAGAGTGGTAATTCAAAGTGCCAGTTACTAATGTTTCAACCGTGGATACCTAGGGCAAACTGATTTTAACATCTGAAGATAGGACTTGATTTCTCTGAAGCATTTAAAACACTTAAACCCTGAATGCTTTAATTAATTTCCTAAAGATAGGGTAGACTGTATGATTGGTGTAATGATCAACAGGTTGGCTGCTCCAAATATAGTTTTTGGATGAAATTCAGTACAACCTGTATTATGGCTGACAAGAAATAAAGTGTTCACCTACATGCTTTTGGAAGGGAAGGGGGGAAATAATGTATCTTAATACAGATCTATGTATTTTAAAAAATATTTTATTGTGTTAGAAATGCAGAAGGATGCAAAGTGCCTGCTAGATTTTGTCTTCTTCCTCTGGAAATTAAATTGCATTTAGCTGGAAGTTGAAACTATGAACCTAAGAATACAACCTTAAATACACTGGACCCAGAAACCACACCTTGCATTCAGAACAAACTGATTAGTTAAACCAAAGTGATTTAGACCAAGTGAACACCAACTGTAGATAGCAAACTGATTATTTCTAGTCTTGCTGAGTATTCAAAGAATTGTGAGCTCTGTTTACATGCAGAAATAAGCTTTTGAAGATCCCAGTGAACTCCAAAATAGGTTAGGTGGTAAGAATTAAGTTATAACCAAAGGGAATTGTATGTCTAAATTGCTCAGGTATTTTCAAAAAATTCCTCTAGTCACTGGTCTTCATCATTAGAGGCCAAAATACTTCTTTCATGTCCTTCAGATCTGTATAATCTGTGGATCTCGTCCTCTTTTTTTCCCAATTAATTAAAAAAAACAGTTCAGAGAAGCTTTCCTTGCTTCCCCTTCTCTTCCAACTCCACTTGCTTTTTCAGCTTTGACTGAACCAACATAAAAACATTCAGTCCATTCCTGATAGTCCAACTAAACTAAAGTAACTGAATCAAATGCTTTTCAAAACAACAGAAAGTAACTAAATCTGAGCAAATATAAATATATTTGAACACTCTGTGAAGACTGAGAAATAACAAATACCAAATGGAGTAACTGACACTTGAGGAGCTTTAAACTGAAATTTGACAGAAGCTTTAAATAAAATTTCAACATCTTCTGTAAGTGACCTAACTACCAGGCTACAGGATATTCTGGAAGCAGCTCTTAAGTTTTCCTGTTGAAACTACTCCAACATGTATAAATAATTAAATATTCATTAGAAGAGTGACTTGAAAGTGACTGTCCAATATTCTAGCTGAGCGATACAACTGCTGCACAATACAATCCCACCTTCTCCAGCCCAATGAATATTCATGCCAAGTGGAACATTTCCAATAAGAGAAATAGCCGCTGGGATACTCAAAGGTGCGACAACGATCATGCTTTTTCAGATGGGGGAAGACTTGTCAAGGGTTCAAGCCCCTGGTCGAGCAGCAGCACACAGGAGTCTAAGAACCGTTTACTCTTGAGTGGCCTTCAGGTGGAAATCCAGAAGAGGACAGATGAAAACCCCAAACATATCATCACTAAATTGCCTTTTGTAGGATCCACTCTAGAAGACATACTTTGAAAATTCATTTAGACCTAAAAATCAAGACAGGCAAATACTTGGCCTAAAAACCGAAAATGCTAAGCAGCTAAAGTAAAGGAATATGCAGCAGTAGAACAGAAGTTGAGGGCCCTGGTGGTGTCTGAAGGTTGTTAGAATGAGGTGCCTAAGTGCCATTTTAGTAGCCTAACTCTTTTAGTGATTTAGTTTCTGTATGTCCTGTTGGTAATGTTCTCATCTTTGAGGGGCATATGTAAAACTTTGACAGCCGACTCCCAAGTGAGACCACCACAGAATAAGTTACAGCTCAGTATGAAGAACAAAACTGGGAATGGGGGTGGAAGAAGGACTTGGAAGAGCTGATTATTAATTATAAGAACAAAAAAATAAAGCAGATGCACTGAGCATTCAAAAAATATTTTAAGATTCAGCATGGGAAGAAAGGAAAAGAACACTCTTGGTAAAATTTGAGATTCTCCTCTACCAAGGTTGCAGTGAAAACATCCCTCTCAGACCTATTTCCTACTTAAAGATGGAAGCTTTGCACCTTTATAGATGGAAATAAAACCAGAAAAAAACCCATAAAAAACACCCAACAATAAAAGCAAGCATGATGTGTGAAAATATTGTTAACTTATATGCAATTAATCATTAGGTTCCTATGATATACATACAGGAATCCGGAAGGAAATCAAGAATCAGATAGTTGAAGTATTTTGCAAAAATAAGTAAATAATTGAAAATTACAGTAGACTAGAGAATGAAATATTTACATTTTTTTTAGAAGGATATACCATAGTATAAAGAATTACACTTCATCAAGCCTTTTATCTGAAAGGGTGATTAAAATGATAATTAAGAGTTGAGTAAAACACCGAGATTACAACACAATAGGACTAATCAACATGGTTTCTAAAAAAAAAAAGTGTCATTAATCTATTACAGTTGTTTGAGCATAGGAGATAAAAGAAGACTAATTATTTATTTATCCCATCAAAGATTTAAACAAGATTCTTCAGAAGAGATTACTATAAGAAAGTAATCATTGTGTTCAGTTCAGAACTGAATCATGAAAGTGCTCAAATGATGAAAAGCAGAGCCCAGGAATTATAATTTGGTTACATTTTCAGGCTGGCAAAAGTTTATAAGGCTTCGGGATTCTCTAGTAGGTTCTGTGTAGTTCAGTACTTTCTTACAATTTTGAATTTTTGGGACATGGTTTAGTGGGCACGGTGGTGTAGGGTTATGATCTTAAAGGTCTTTTCCAATCTTAATGATTCTGTGTGAAAGGTCAGTAAAATAAAAAAGTGCCAGATTTAGATAGCTGAACTACAGATCATTTGGTTTATCCATTAGGGTCGAAGGCTAAATCAGAACATCATATCCCTCACCTCCATCAGACTACCCAATTGTAGGCTCTGCAGTTTCTATTACTATTTCTTTTGATTAAAATTTGGTAAATAAAAGGCTAAGGGAAACTGATGTTTGATAACTAGTTTGTGTTTGAACTATACACTTTACTGCAGACATACAGATTTAAGGCTACAAAATTAGCATGGTCCTGGTCATAGAAAAATAAGTTTTCTTGCAGGAGGAATTATCATTAGCTTTTTGTTTAATAATACAGCAGCAAACCTTGTTATATTTCATGTGCAGTAATCCACATGTTACTATGACTGCATTAGAGCTGTCATTCTCATGTTCAGCTGAGCAAATATTCATGCTCATCAACAGTAGCAAAAAGAAAAGGTTTCCTAAAAAGTGTTCTCGATATGTCAGCCAGCACAGCTCAAAAAATCTGTACTATGGAAGACAAAAAAACTCCAACAACACAATGAGTTCCATCTGATTTGGTAAAGTAACGTCCACATGAGTGTTCATTGATTCATGAACCTTGCTACCATGCTATACATACCAGAGTAGAATGATACGTAAATACCTCCAAGGGAGGATGAGGCCTCTTAGCCATGTATGTTGGAGGAACTACAATGGCAGGAAAAGAACGTTGGAGCTTTACTAACATTTTAAACCAGAATAATTCAATCTATCAATAAAGCCTCACCCTCCTTCTCGCCTGTGGCCCATAGAGTGTCCCTCCTTGTTGCATTGACACCCATTTTGTGAGGCTGCACAGAAAACCATGGCACAAACCTAGGTTAACCTTTTGTTTATTTATTTGTTTTTAGCCATGCTGCCCCAAGGGACAAAAAGACAGGAGTAAGCATCCAGGCAGGGATATGTGAATTGTTTCTTTTAGTGACTATGCCAGGTTACCCCTAGTTAACATATTTGTAAAGCTCATATTTTTAAAGCTAAGGTTACAAAAGCAATGTTCAGGCTACTTACTGCATTTTGGGTGGGTTTTACAGATGCCAGAAGTGTTTAAAGAAATCAAGTTGATTGATAACAACCTGGTTGGGTATTCTTGGGTACCTGCTTGCTCAGAGGAGACTGTTTAACAGTACATACCCATTTAGAAAATGTTTTTTCTGTTTTTCCCATAAGCATTTATTACCTAGGTCTCATTCCCTATGCATAGCAGAACAGTCACAGATCTGCAAGCGTACCTGAACTATGAAGTCTAGAACCTCTTCTGTTTTGCATTTCAAATAGGAAAGTTAAACAACGCAAGAAGAGAAAATGAGGTATACATACAGCTGTTTGAACCCTCCAACTGGTACTCCAAAATGATTTGTTTAATTTTCTGGAATAACCTGGTTGTCTTAATCCATAGGATGTGAACATCTGACACGTTCTTTGCTTGAATTAACGCATTTCCTCCAGTCTAATGCTGTTATAAGCAAAAAGCCTAGATTTGATACAGCCTCAGCATCCAAAAAACCTCTCTTTAATCAAGCAATAAATTCTTTTTTAGAAGTGGGTATAAGCGGAAAAGGTCAACAAATAACCAGTCATGGTCATACTCTCAAAGACAGCAAAGAGATCATTTTAGGTTCACATTAATTTCTACCCTTGTAGCAAACGCTTGATTCATAGAATCGTGCAATTAGGACATAGTTGCCAGGCTACGCCTGACCTTAGAGCAAGCTAAATCAGAGTATTAGATGCCAGTCATATCATGCACTACCTCTACGGTTTTAATTTGCGATATATAATACTGAATTACAGTCACAGAAAAGAGAAATAAGCTTTTAGCCCAAAAAACCTTGCCTCCCTCAAAGACAAAGAGATAAAACATGAAGAGAATATGTCTTTTCCAGAGTTGCTTTCTAAGCTGGCATGCTGATTTTTATAGATGCATATTGACAGGAGATTTGGCCGAGTGTTTCAACTGCACTGTCTTTCATTTGAAAGAAGATAAGCACCTTTAATTTGTAATCATATTCTTGTTTGCTAACAACAAACAAAATACTCAGTTAAAGCTGTAATCTAGTTCTATGATAGTATTAGTCCCTTACTGTTTGATCCATAATGTGCACTTCCCATATTAAGAGGGGAAGCTGAATCATGTCACAGCATTTCATAAGCAGAACGATTCATATGCTAATGTACATTTGTAGTAATTTCACTTCACGCTGATGTTCCCATTACATGATAGCTGTCGCAGCCTTATCTTCACGAGGACTTGAAAGCTGATCCTTCTCCAATAGAAATTTCCACAAACCCTGGAAATAGGCATTTTCTGGAATGGTAAAGAGGCACAGTACAGGCACCCAGCACGGTGACAGGGCTCCTTGCAGATGGCCTCAGAGCTGTCAGGACACGCGGCTTTGCCTGAGCAGCAGCCCAGAGGCTGGGCATCTTCCAAAGATGCATGGAACTTGCTGGAATCCTCATGACTGGAATCACAACTGGCAAAATCATGCTTTCTGTTCCACGGCAATCTGTGACATTAGGCCTATGCCATGGACAGAGTGCTAAGAAAAAGACCTAGCGGCTACGCAGGAATTTTATTTAGCAGGGCATAGTATTAGTCCTGCATAAAACATGGCAGATATCCCTGTTTTTCTACTGCGTTCTGTGTAGGCAGTGAATACTGCAAGCAAGATACGAATATGAAAGTTACAGGTTTCAGAGATGATTTTCTATTTAGAACCACTTCTGAGTGTTCAGTATTTTACATACATTAAATTTCGCTAGCACTGTGATGGGTTGACCTTGGCTGGACGCCAGGTGCCCACCAAAGCTTCTCTATCACTTCCCTCCTCAGCCCATCAGGAGAGAGAAAAGTATAATGAGACATTTGTGGGTCGAGATAAGGACAGGGCGAGATCCGTAACACTGACACCTGCTCATTTTCAGAGTGCAGTGGTCTGAGCAGCCACATGTAGCTTTTATCCCCGTTTTCCATTCAAGACAAATATGTAAAATACCTATATATTGCCTGAGTCCTCAGGCAGATGGATCTCATACATGTACTCAAGCCACGCCTAAATTCACATGCACAAATCATACTGTTAGTTTTCAGAAATAAGTGTATTTGTAACTACTATTAAAGGAATTGGAGCATAGAAATTTTTATTGTTCAGCATCAGCTCAGAGGATGCTTGATTATACGCTGAGCCTGTAGCTTCCCAGCTTCTCCATATTCTCCCCAAAAGCCTACTTCACTGTCACGCATGGTGTGGTGCGCTGAATAGGAAAGCGGCATTTAGCTATGATAATTCTAGAGCTTTAGTAACAGTACAGTAAATGTAGATGGATCCCTAACAGTGATAAAAACATAACCTAGTTTTATTTAACTGATTCTTTAAATTAGTGCTCTCAGTTTCATCAAATGATCATAACGGTATCTATTAAAGCAACACTATTGGACAAAGGTGCACACAAACTGCAAGATGTGAACCTATCCTTCAGTTTTCCCCACAGACAAAAGCAGTCTTTACAAAAGCATCTTAAATTTTTGTCTGACAAATGCATTCCATCTCCATCAGTCAGCAAACCATCCTCCTTCCTAGCTGTCACACTCGCAGAGGAGTCAGAACCATGTGCGTATTCTTGGTGTTCGGCACACAGGAATAGGTTTAAAGTTATTTGTCTGGCATGCTTTCAGAGCATCCCCTTTCATGAGAAGTGTAACATACAGATTTATATACACTTCTCTCCCTCGTATTAGGGAAATGCTCAGTTTGCTCCCTGTATACTTGGCTATATTTCAGCTTCCACAAAACTACTTATAAAACTGTCTCAAGTGTGAGACCAATCAACAGGAAAATGAAGATTTTCCACCTGAGGCCAGAGCTCTAGAAACACCAGAAGACATCCTTACCAGCTACTTTGAATGCCTGATTGAGGCACAACCCCAAGGACATGAGTTTCAGCTCAGACGCCCTGCTACAGAAATTAGCAGTATACAAGAACCGACATGACATTGCTACAGCGTTGTAAAGCACAGATGTGTAAATTATCTTTAAAACCTCCAGGTACAGATACAAATATCCCACAGCTGATTTGTACATGTTTAATTGTACAATATTAAACTTCTGTAGTTTTACTATAAATACTCACTTTGCATTTGAACACTATTAATAAGATCCACTTATTGCATCTAACACTGCAATGCCATAGGATGCTTCTTTGATAAAATAAGCATTTTTCTGTGTACAGACTAAAACAGAGTTCTGTCACCTCTCTTGCCAACTGCACCTGAATTAGATGAATCAGTTACTCATGCTCTGCAAGTGCTCCTGAATTTGAACTCCATATTGCAAAAAAATAGTCTCTTTTTCTCTCTCTCTGTGCAACCCTCTCTTCTCCCCCTCTCCCTCTCCCATCTTCAGTCAGCAAAGCAGTGCCTGGGTAAAATGAGAGCGGCTGAGGGTAAGTTACTCTTCACAAATTCATAAATGTGGGTTTAGAAGCAGTCTGGAGCTCTTCTTTTACACTATCAGGGACAGCAAGACAGAAAGCAAGGAAGGGAACAGCTACCCAAATATGGAATCTACATTTTCTTCTTTTTTTTTTTCCATAGTCAGAGATGAAAGATGACAGCCAGTACATGTGTGAAAAATAGGGAAAAGGAAAGGGTGTGAGGAAGCTTTGGGTCTCCAAACCACAGGAAGCAGCGGCCAACGGCAAGTAACCGACACACAGTGCTGCCTCGAGCAACAGTTAAGCCCTGCTCGGCAAGCACAAGCAGGGGCTGACCCCTAAAGCAAGCTTTAAGGTAAGTGAAAAATTCCAAGTGCTTAAAGACTGAAAAAGGGGAAAAAACCCACAAAACATGAAAGGAAAAATAAAATTCCCTGTAAAGACTTACTTGAAGTCACAAGATATTTTGGGGTTCTCTTTCCTCTACCTCATTTCCTGAAGATGTATGAGAACCTAACCAGTTAAAAAGCACTGCCTTTTTAAACAGTGTCATTAAAAGCTCCCAATTTTACTGATTATTTTCTGCTGACTTTTTAAAGCATCAGCTGCATGATAAGATGGCATCTAAATCATGCCTGAAACATGAACTGGAAAAACATCATGCTGTATTACACTGCTACAAACCTGACACAATTTATATAGCTTGCATACCAATGTTAGATTTAAGTGCATTTTTGACATATGTATATAGTTTTTTTTTTAATGTGGCTAATAAAATTCTGCAGATGTATACCGATTATTCAGTTACCCTATGATTACCCAGATTAGGACCCTCAGTGGTCACAGCTATTATTAATACAAGCAGAACAAGAACAAATTAGAAAAACTTTTAAGAATTTGGCTGAGATTCTTTGCGGCTATGTACTAGCTTGAGTTAACTACAATTTAGACTAATTTGACAATAGCTGATTTGCAAGAATGACAGTAGATGCATTCTAAACAGTATTAGCAGAAGAGAGTACTTGGATCCCCTTTGCAAGCTCTGTAATACAGGCAAAGTGACAAAAGAGATCATGTGTTTAGCAGATGGTCCCTTGAGGACTTACGTTACTGAAAGTGTGTCCCTGCACACAGCTGCGGTGGCCCAAGTCTCACCAGATAAACACCATATAAATACACACACTATTGTATGCAATGAAAATGAGAAATAAAGATCACTCTTGCAACAACAGAACAGAAAAGGAGAATTACTTTTCTGAGTGTCAGCTGTGCAACCGGTGAATTTTAAACCAAGACAACATAACCTTATTTTGACTAGTAACACATATGGAAACAACTGAGAAAAACGTAGTGTTACTGTTAAATGAAAACTATGCAATAACCTAGTTTAAGTCAGGCTCTCGGTGTAGTAAGTACACATTTCAAGACACCTGTTTGCCCACTGACTGTGAACATTAATCGACACATACATCAGTTCTCCCCAGAAAAGGAAACACTCTTGTACTCCGTACTGTCTTCTACTGTTATCTCTACACAGGGCTTCAGAACTGGGGAATTTATTTCACACAAAGTAAATTAAGAGCTTAGTTAGAGAGAAAAAAAGCTTGCCAAGGAAGATAAATCCTGCAACACTCCCAAAACGTAGCGAGACTCCCACTGGACTCTTCCAGTAATTCATTCCACAGTCCAGGGAGGTGCATGAACACCATCCTCCTCCTCCTCCTTATAAATTCACCTCCAAGCTTTATAACCCCCAAATTAAGGTGAATGGCAAAATATTGAGAAGCAATAAGTTTTTCAGCTGGACTGTAGGCCATTTAGGGCTTTTAGGATTCAGGATAATAATCCTGAAATTAATCTAGATTCAAAGATACTCAAAAGACTGTGCAGCCCTGTTGCAATATCCTCACATCGCCTGGATAAACTATAATTTCCTGACATTTCAGATTAGTTTCAAGAGGAATTTGAAGAAGTAGTGCCTGTGATAGCATAGAACACCATGATCTGGCTTATCTCTGGGAACTCAAGTTGTTACCAGTCTCTAGGACAGGCAAAGATGAAAACTACATTCCTGAACACTTCTGTAATCATGCAAGCATCCAAGAAAAAGTGGTAATACTATAGAAAATAATTATTTTCTGGAGGACATATATCAGTAAGATAAGTCCTTCAATCAATTTGCGTTAGGAATCATTACCCTTACATTTTTGTAGTTAAGCACTACTTAGCACTATAAATTTAGCTGATTAAGCAACTCTGCATCTGACAACAACTTTCAGCTATGGAAGTGAGAAATTACAATAGCAAGGATCAGGCACTTTACACTGCTGGTCACATCATTTCTATCTTTCTTAGGTGGAGAAAACTATTTGGGGCTATCTTTCCAAGTCTCGACTCCAAACAGCAGAGTATTAGAGAAACAGCTCTTTCAGCATAGTGTAAAACTGTAATAAATATTTTTGGGGAGAGTGAAAACAAATAGGGGTTCCCAAGGGGACTGAAATAACCTGAGATCCCCTTGGTTCCTACACAGATTGGAAGCACACGGAGAAATGGGTGAAGTTCAGATCACATTTCATCAGAAACGAGATTCCCAGATACGTTTCTCAAGTATAGCAAGCAGGACACATCTTCTTGCATGGGAAAGAATACGGCACAGGAACATAAAAAAAGATTGTAATTTGCTTCCCCTCTGGACCTTGAAAAATTCCACAGGCTTCTTTTTTAACTCTCTCCTTTATTTATACCTCATTGTTAAGTGGAAATATCAAGGCACTGAGTACAATATTTGAGTACCGCAGTATTTTGGCATCACACTGACAGCCAAACTGAACAAGCTTCTTAAATTGTCCCTTGGCTTTCCTTCAGGTTACTACCCTGAAGACTTCTCTATTTGTAACCCTGCAATCTGTGCTCATATTACCTTCGATGTAGCAGCATTAAAAACATATTTTGTTCTACCATGAGCACAAACTAGGCAATTCACATATAACTATCAAGCTGTAATACTGATTCAACTTCATTATTTACTACTATCCCACCAATATTGGACACCCTGGAAAGTAGCAGAACTGCAGAGGATACTTAACAAGTGAAAATTTTACATCATCTAAATGCTTAAAAAAACTACTGAAAAGCTTTGAATGTATAGGATTCTTAATGTAACTCTCACACAGAGCTATCATCTATAAATGAAGATTTGAAAGCCAGATTTTTTAAATGTACTGTATGTAGTCTTTATGTTATACAATGTAAATTTAAAAAGAAGTATCAAATCAAATGCCTTAGAAAAATATACATATAACATATCCACAGGCTAGCTTAAGTAGGTCAAAGTACTTTCCAGAGAACTGAGAAGCTGTCTGTCAGTCATCAGAAGATTCAGACCTGCCACTCATGATATTTTGAGGCCTCATTTACACTGTCCAGCCTTCCCCAGTAAAACTATATCCGTACTGGTAAATCAACAAAAGTCCTTACTCTAGCTGTGGTATATACAAAGAAGAGGGACTGGATTTCTCTCACCTAGCTGCAGACTAGATTAAGTTGACAAAGTCTAAACTCTATCTACAGTTAACACACAGAGGGAGAAATGTACCTCTGCAAGGCAGAATTCATCTGCCCTAACTGAGGGTAGGGGAAATTGTCTTCCCCTTACCTTCAGACTTTCACCGAGACTTACAGACACTTAAGCTTTGTATGGTCATACAAGTTAGATGAGAGGAATGCCACACCAAGACCTTCCACACTACAGTCATCGTGAGATGAAGCACAATAAACTGAAAAGGATTTTCTTCCACCGGCAGAGCTGCTGTGCTGGTGAGAGTCCACATGTGAGCACAGTGGTGTTGCCAAGGCTGATGAATTCTTCCTGCCCAAAGCAGAGGGCAGGAGCAGGTCTTCATCTCTCTTTATTTGTTCTCTCATAATTTGCTCGTACAATTCCCAAGCTCTATGTATCATTACTTTAATTGGGAATGGCAAACTAATGGGCTGAACATTCTTTGGCGATCAGAATGCTGAATAAAGAGATGCATGGAGTCAAAGTAAATGATTGAAAAGGGTTTTGTCTTCCAGTCTGTAATATAATGCTGAAGAAACTGGAAAAAAATATAGTAACAAGATTCTTAGAGCAATTTTAGATGTTTCTACTCAGGTATCAAATTTATTCAAAATTGGGAAATGAAAGCTTTCTGTCTTATCATGTAACTCTGAATAACTGCACCACTAAATTGGAAACATCTTCCTGTCAAACCCTCTAAAGGCAGGTGTCTAGTAGCAGATCTCTGCTGCTATTATTGTTGAAATTGTACCAAAAATTGGCAACCTTGATTTGCTACTGTACATCAACCCCCCCATTAGCCAAAGTGTGCGTATGTGCACGCATATCTATGTGAAAGGATGTACAAAAATCCACTGAAAAATAAATTCAAATCTTTCTGCAACCTGAGCTAAAATTTTTCAGCTCGCTTTCTGGAAACATAGAAAGTAGGTCAGCACAAAAGCCCAAAATAGCACATCAGCACTGAGAGAAAAAGTCGTGTATCTGTATCTTTGGATTTTTTAGCTCATTTCTCTATAGGGGGAATGGAGAATGAAAACTTTTCCCTTATTTTACTATATGGAAGAACACATACAAGAAAAAAACGCTTATACATAAAAAAGCCCCCAAATCAGCCACCTACATGGGGAAAATTTTATCTGTTTTAATCAAAGCAAAACAGCATTGAGTGGAACCATTTAAGCTTTAGCTAAATACAAACAAAGGAAAAGCCAGGAACTTTAAAAAGTGTTTCAAATGTTGTACTGGATATGTATCACATCATGTTCCTTGTACATCTTGTTCCTTGTATCAAAAACCTATTTGGTAAAATATTTACTTTGGAAATAACGGCATACTTTCCGTGATTTTGTTGCTCATCTTGTGATTTTTTTTAAAAAGTATTTGCTGTTTCAATAAGAATTGCTGACTATTTTATGATATCTTTCATGCTATGCACACTCCTAAACAAAAAATATTTTCTTTAATATCAGATGCAGGTCTCCCACTTTTTATTTTTCTTTTTTTTTCCCCCTCTTTTTAAGGCTGTAAAAAGGTACAAGTAAAAACCAAATTATTTAAACACTCACACATCTTATAGCTATAGAGATTCTGAAGAACTCTTCTGGGATTAGTATTGACACACTCCTTTCGTGAAACATTGCAGTACCTTAACATGAAAAGAAAAACAAAACCCACTCTTAGGCAATATTAAATTATGCTTATCAGCCCTACAATGTTATTAACTTATTCATGTCAATACCAATGCTGTTGGCCATAACATGATGAATGATGCTGATTTGTTTTCCTGAACAGATTTCAAGCTAGAACACTGATATTTTTAATTAGGAAAAAATGATATTGCCTCCCCCAAATTCCAAGTGTCAGTCTTCATTTGGATCTCTGCACTAGATTAAAAGGAATGTTTGAAAGGTACTAAGCATTGGTAGTATGACCTTTTAAGTTCAGTGATTTTTATGCAACCAGCAGGAAGCCCTAAAAATAACAAAACGAATCTATTTTTAGTTCTTCCTTTTCTGTTTTTTTTCTTCTTGTTTTATTTTTTAAACTACTGGTCTGTTCATGCTCAGTCTCAACTATTGGACACCTAACTCTCATTTATTGCTGTTTATCAGCCCAACCTGTTTACATATCTCATCCATGATCTTGTGAAGTACTATAATCCATGTATATATGTATATAGTTTAGGCAATTATAGAATTGGACTCTCTCACACAGCCAGGCTTAAATGTCTCCAAAAAGGGAGATCGAAATGGAGAACAATTTCCTGAACCTATAGCTGCTGGGATCTGCACTTTTCTTTGACACTGAATAAACCAATGCTTGCTATCAGAACTTAAGTAAAAATTAGGACATTCATAGGTAACACAGGCTTCACCATCAACTGAGTGAAGAAATTATGGAGCTTTTCAAACTTTGACAAGTCAAAGCACTAAAATAAAATGGTTGAGTTTTTATGTCCTGTGAGGCCTCTACCTTGCAAAATTTGAAAGTCTAACCTAGCAAACAAAGTGCATAATTAAACACGTTTAATTGCATTCCTAGATTACTGCCAGATAGCTTGTCACATGCCTTGGTGGGTCTAAATAGACAGGTTTTATCTATTACTCCCAAAAGCCAAAGGCACAGAACTGATTGACTTCAATTTAGAGCTGGACAAACATACTATTAAAGTATCATCAGATCAAATAAATCAAAGAGCATAAATTTATGGTGCAGCATTAAAATAAATAAGAGGAAATAAGGCACTTATTTTTATGAGTAGCAACAGATATGATCTGCCCTAGCGTTCTCTCACTGATGCCAGCAACATCATCCTCCAAAACCTGAGAGAAACAATGAAAAGGTGCCACATTCAACAGACTTTACGACTGCTAATTTTTCTGATATGCCACTAGTGTAATTAAAAACCAACACTGTTCTAGTTAAATGGAACTAAAACACTCCCTCCATGCCCTGGTATTTTTTCCAAAATGTAAAAGATGAGATTTCACAAGAGCACATCATGTCTGTTAGTCTCATCTCCCTTTTAGAAAATTAGAAGCCCATGCTTGTGTTTGCATATTCATGTAATTACAACTCTGTGTTCAGGGTCATTTACAAGACACCTGCTAATATCCCAAATTTACTTTCATTGGAGTGAGAAGCCTGCTGTGTGAGACACCGTTTTCTCTCTGAAGCCATTAGCTTAACTGCTGAGAGGTTGTATCTTCTTGAACTGCTTAGTGAAGGAGAAGCATTAGTATAATCAGTTGTTTCAAGGAACAGGAAAACAGGCTAACTAGTCGAGAAGTGGTCCAACCTAGTATTTTCTGAGTTTGCTTAACCGGGACATAGGAGGTCCTAGAACTGCAGTCACAAGGTAGTCTAGGAAACGGCGCTCTCATTTCCCAGCTTAGAGCTGGTAATTACATACAGTTGTACTTTTCCAGACCAGAGCCACCATGCATTCCCTTCTGGCTCACATGGCACAACGATACGTGCTCAATCTTCTGTCCAGAGCACTAGCGACCGTGCTGCAGACTCCTGTGGCTGCATTATTTTATACGGGTTAGACCCTTACACCCTTCAGTAACTGACACGGGAATTTCAGCATGTTCCAATGGTACACCAGGTACACCAAGTTGAAATCGCACATGCTGCTGTGGAGGTGTGTCCTAGAGCCCTACCACAAGTCACACTGAACTTAGAGATTCAGCCATACGGAGCCCTTTTCCTGTCAGCATGCATGTACACAGCCCTGCTGCACGGAAACGGCTTATCTCTAGGCAATGAAAATCACCATCTTCGTAATGATCATATAGGTGTAGAATATATATCACTCATTTACAGACATCTGTGCCTTACAGCAAAAATACATCCTTCTACTTGTTTTGATCTGCACTGTCTTGGATAAAAGAAGACTACATCGAAATAAAACAGGCACTGAATAAGAAATGGAGTTATAATAATTGTCCCAATATGCTGAAAACTATCATTCAAAAATCCAGAAAACCTGAAACAGAAAAATCTGTATTTAAGCAATCAACAAAGAACATAAAAATAACTACTCAGATATAAAAGTCTGTGGCCCCTTCAAGAGCCTTTACAGTACTCCTCTTTAAAAGCAAAAGAAAATATTTCACTCTTGAGTGGTGTAGAATTTGGAGCACTTATAGAAGCCATTACTCCAGGAGAAATACTGCTAACAATATAATTTGCTGTAACTTACAGCTGATTACAGGGCAAAATTAATTGACTCCAAGAAATCTTATTTTTATATGACAGAAGGACTAACTACAGCTTAATAATGATAGGTTAAAAGACATCCAACCTTTTTTAGTAGGAAAAAAAGGTTTTGTTTTGTTCAAGAGAAGGACACTGATGAATTTCTACTCATGTTGCTCTCTATTTTTCCCCTTGTTCTTTGAGTTAGGTATGTATGATAGCAATTGCATCTATTTCACATACTTACTTAGTACACATAAGCAAAATGCTTATTCATCTGTTTTCAAACACATATCAGCATTTACAAAACCAAATATAGCCAACTGTTTTCTGTAAGGAATTTCAGCCCCAGGAAGGCTTTAACTAAACGCTTGCACTCTATCAGGTTTGCTAAAACCCACAAGTTTCTTCAGTTCCTGGTAATGGTTCACCAGCTTTCACTAACATTAAGATGAAGAGTCCATAAATACTTGTAGTAAAGTATGTGCACAATCTTATGTCACATGTGATGGTCTTAATCTAGCTTTGTAATTCATATTTAAAGTGAGGCCATAAGAAACCAAAACCTGTCATTGCCAAATATTTAAATTCATGCACTCAATCCTTTTCAGTAAGAAATACATATACATGAGGTTCCAAATCCCAATATGCATGCTTTACATTTTTCACATATGCAGAAGACTTTCAACTATTTACTAAAAAAATTATAACAGTTGCCACATTTATTCAGTAAAGAAATTCATTCATACATAAAATTCACTACAACTCTAACAGAAAAATCTCATGTAAATCCGTAATGACTAGATAATTGATGCAAAGTCTTACCTTTCCCTGAAGTGACAGCTTCCAGCAGTGACCTCTCTTAACGCTTTAATTTTGCAATGTAATTTTCATAAACAGTTTTCTAGTTCAGGCAGAGATGGGTTAACTGCAAGCAGTCTGGATGCTATCTTGCTTGCTTCCTGGAGATCACTGTTTTGCATTGTGAGCCATCAGAACTACCTAGGGAAAATAACAGTCGTCTTAACCTTCAGTCACCTGGACAATATGATATATTACTGCTCCCAGATTAAACAAAGGATTAAACAAAATCCAAGTCTTAAAACATGACCTTAAAAATTGTGTTTATCTATGAAACATTTCATAATAGATGCTGTTAAAAGAATTATGGCATACTTCCTTACCAGGAATTCATGCTCTTGGATAGAGACATAAAACAAGTGGGGAAATTTTATAAACAAATGTTGTAATTTTTTTAAATTACAGCTTGTCTTTACACTGACAATATGAACTACTATCTTTTTTTATATATATATTTCTGGTCAGAAGCTACAAGCAACACTGGAAACTGAGTTATGTTGTAATTCCTCAAGTAAAATTAAAAAGAGTGGTACCTCTGGAAAATAAAAATGCTGAGAGTAGGCACCTACTTTTACTACTCAGGTATAACTGCAAGTTCCCTATCAGAACAGGAAACCTTATATTTGGTGCAGCTACAGGCATCTGGCGACAATTTTTTAATTCAGTCTAGTAACAACTGCAGGGTCAGAAACAAAAGTTGTTCACCCATAACCATTCTTTGAGACAGGCTATGTACATTTGCTCTTGTGCTATATGGAAGCAGCACAAAGTTAGCATTGCAACATTCCTCACCTAGGCTGGCTGAAGTCTTCTCAGCCCCCAAAAACCCCAACACAGAGGTGGCTTCTGGACTGCAAGATTGTTCTTATTGTATATCAGGCTTATGTCCTGGATTCCCTGGTACGAAAGGAGAACGAAGTTGTCTCTGGTGCTCCTTCTCTGAGCAACATGCTCCTCATACAAAGCCATGTTACTGCCAGTATGTCCTAGGTTTTAATGCTGTTTTAAAAGGTGGCGATGGAAGAGAAGCTGTGAGTTTTGAGCAGATCCCAACATGCACAAAGGCTCCGAAACCCAAACTGCCACCTGTACCATGTCTGCATTGAGAACCACAGGCAGCAGATATACGTACCACACTTGGGAGGGAGAGCGCTGTCCCGTGATGGATATGCCCCGAGGCCCATAACGGTGGATTATCAAATCCACCTTGAATTTTGTTACTGTGAGGACAGTTTGAATGTTCTCTGTGAGCTTGGGGAGTGATGATGCTACATAGATCTGTGACATGAGTAAGATACCTTGTTTGCTAACTTGAATATGAGATGCAGTTGCTCAGGGCCTTGTCCAACCAGTGTTGAATACCTCCAACGACAGAGTCATGACCTGTCTGGACAACCACAGTGCTGTCAGAGCAGCCTCTTGAACAGTGGATCTCAATCTGAATACTCCAGACCCACGGCAGAAAACAGGACGGTTCAACTCCAACAACGTTACTTTACCTGTTCAGTCGATGTTTGATACGGCACTTATTTAATTAAAAGATCTACTGAGTCAATATTAGCAAATGATACTCAGTTTTCTGCTATCTCAGAGGGGGGTGTTTTACAGCCCTGTCTCCTCTCCCCACCCTTCCCTTAACAACAAGAACCACCCTCACCACTTCACCATGTATTACTACATTTTTATTTCTCCCTCTTAAGTGCCTTTTTCTTTCTGGATAGCCCTTTGCAGCTGTTTGCCATAAAACCACAATAACAGTTCTGCCCACACTTTAACTTTAGGAAGCACTACTGTAAGTCTGGATAATTCTCTTCTTGGATGCTTATGTAAAAGTTGAGGTTTCCTGAACATTAAGAGAACTATGAAACTGTGGCATCTGAGTCAAAAGCCATTGAGACAGACAGCGCAGTCATGGCTCAGATCTGCTCCTTCAAACTTTCTGCAAATTTGGGTATCTTTTTGTATGCTATACTCCAGATGCATTTTAAAGATAAGGTCCCATTGTTCAGAGACTTTTGGTTTTAGAAAATGAGAAGTGACAGACAGTAAATCTGACAGGTTCCTGAAACTAGTCTAGTTCCTCATCTCCCTGCTGAGAAGTCTGACAATGTCTGTGAGATGTTGTCAGAGACATACAAGATTTTTGAACAAAAATGGGTTATCAAGTTTTAAACTCATCAAAGAAAATCCCGATAACATGGAATACTTCAGGTTATCATCGTCAGTACAACAGAATGGATTTAGTCCATCAAACATCACATCTGTGCAGTAATGAGAGGCTGCATCTTAAAAGCAATCGCCTGGTTTTGCATATCCATGTGACAAATTGCACTATCCACTCTCTGGTGCCCTGAAGTCATTACCCTTCGCTTTGCCAGGAGGAGGGGGGTCAGGAGGAGAGGAAGGGAGTGCTTTCCATAACAGACTCTCAGGCAACACTGTAAATACTGACTTTCATGGACAAACTTTACCACACAGAACAGTGGCAAGCTAAATCAAACAGCCTCCAGCCAAACGTTACAACCATGTGCAGACATACCACCTTTTTAGTCCAGTATATAAAGGTCAAAGTCTCCTCTACAACCACAGCAGAAACCAGACCCTGAACAAGGACAAAAACAGGGAACCTGAAATACTTATCATGAGATAGATTATAGATCATCAGATAAATTTAGTTTAACTGCGAAGTGTTGCACAATGATTGGTCATATGCTATTTAACTTTTTATTCACCCTCCTTGAGGCACTTCTTGGTAAGTATGTTATTTCTACACAGGTATTATTTACACCAAACCATGACTTTCATAGATCAGTGCTTTGTTACATCAGTCTCAGAATATGTGCAATACATGTACAAATCACAGAAGAACAGTGGCACTTCCACGGTGCCCAACTTTTTCTTCTGATAAAGCAGGATTTTCATTTGTGTCTCTTTTTAGAAGTAAAGAAAATTAATAAACACCCTAAGTAAGTACTTAGTGTAAGTACGATGTATTCTTGTCAATATTATTGCTTAATGGACATTTCTGAAATAATCTTCGTAACAGAAGGTAGTATTTAAAACTATGAAAATTATGGCATTAAACGCACAGACAATGCAGTAAACTCCACAGCGGTACAGTAAGACATCCCAAAATAAGGAGGTATGTCAAAATGCACACTGTTCTGCAGAAAGCAAATCCATAGTGAAGGTAGAGCTGCATCACTCCAGCACCCTCTGTTGGCCTTCCAGTAAGCGCGTTACTTCGCGTACTCATTTAAGAGCGTCATTTGTTTCGTCCTCAAGCTACGACAAAGACTCCTTTATACAAAAACACATACGAAAAGCAGAAAAAAACCCACCCCACAACCCAGCCCTATTGATAGAAACTTGAGATATATAGCACAACGTAGCTTAATAACAGAAAACTCAGTACTGCTGGACCTGTCCCGCATTAGCCCATCTTCGCAGATGGTCCAGATTGACCTCTCTAATTACAAGGGCAAAATGTTCTTTACCAGCCCTCTCTGTGTCTGGTATTTCTAATAGATACCAATAGTAAGTGGCATCTCACGGGCAGCTCACACCGATAGAAATGACAGCTCTCCAGAAAGAACAACTATTTTTATGGAACACTTTTCACCGTGGCAACTGCAAACTGACAATACGTGCGTTACGTAGAATACCATCCACAAAAGAAAGCGCTCAAACCACGTCTTGTCAAGCACGCAGATGAATAAAATCCAGATGCCAGACACAAGGTGATCTAAATATAAACTCCATCTACTGTGCTCTGGTGCGCGGCCAGATGGTGTAATTTCCAGAAGCCAGGGCCCTTGGCCCCGCGAGCCCGGCAGCCGCTGCGCAAAGCCGGCTCACGGCTTTGCAACAGCAGACGTGAAGTTGCAGCGGGGAGCGGAGAGGAAGAGGAGGGGGAAGCGGTAGGGCTGAGATGGAGAAGCAGCCGTGCTCTCGTGGTGGTGGGGGGGTAAGGGTGGTGCGGGTTGCTTCTGAGAAAAGCCACCCAAGGCGTTATCGGGGCTGCCTTGTCCTTTCTGGCCCCTTGGTGGGTGAGAACAGCAGAAAGCAGCCTGCACCCGGCTGTGCACAGGAGGCGAAGACCTGCTGCCCGGCCATCTTGCAGTCCTTGAGCCACCGCTCAAGAAAAGCCACAGGCAAAGGAAAGGCAAGACCAAAACAGGGCTTACTGAGCTCTCTGGCTGCTTCCAACAGCCGAATGGTCAAGTAACTACCTACTTCACCTACCTACAGCTACACCTAAAGCCAACACTGACCCAAAACCAAAGAACCAACAAAACAGCTTTTCTTAGCTGGCCTTAAGTTTAACGACAGGGAAAAATTTAGTCTCAGAAATGTCGCCAGCTATTGCAAACCTGGTCCTAACATTGTCTCTTAAATTTGCATCTTTAAGCTCTGTACAGTTCTCTATCTGCTTAGTTTTGTTTTCTCAGCATCCTCAGCCCACCTGAAATTCATACCTACTATCTCACCACCCTTCCAGGCTCTGCTCTCTGCTTCTCTTCTTTCCCACATGCAGCTTCATGTGATTCACTCCTAATATTTCTGTGTTTATCGACTTTAAGGCGGTGCTAATTAAAAACTGACGGTGAGATAATAATCTCCAGAACGCTGAAATACACACAAACTTTTGCCAACCAAATTTGTAGTACTATTTGTTAGAAAGCCTTAAGTACCCTCTTTCGAATATTTACACACATGCTTCTACTTTGGGTAATTTATATTTTACCGCTTAACAGGGATGGAGAAATCTGTTTGATCTGGAATGGCAAGATCTTAATTATTAGAGTGAAACATTTATTGCACAGAACAAAGCAGAAACTATCTCATGAAATCTGTGCAGTTCATTTGAGGCCACTAACCAGTCTAGAAGCCAGAGGTGGACCCAAACTGAATCCACATCCCTAAACCTCAGAACTGAATAAAGGCAAATTGAGCATTTGCAATGCATGATGTTATCACTCATTTTCAGGAGTTACTATTCTGCCTGTTACTTTCAGGCATTCATATTCTTGCTTTATACTAGTTTCTGCTGGCAAAGATTTCCTTCTCTTTAGCTGTTTTGTTATTTTAACACAAATTCACCGCTTTGTTTTTTTCCACGTTTGAAAGGTTGGGTTCCAAACAGTAAATGGCAGAAATTATTTGCTTTAAGACTTGTCTGTTCGTTAGATGGCTGGTTAGGGCTGCAGTAGCTTGTTCAGCAACAGGTTACTTACGCAATGAAGTTCCTCTGCCTAGCAACCCTAAGGGTGGGGTTCAAAACAGGAACTGCACCAGTCACATTTTGCAATTAAAAGTGAGGGAAAAAAGGAAAAAGAGATGCAGGAATGGGGAGTGCGAGGGGAACTACTGCTTTTCTTCATGAGAAATGTAACTTACTAAAACCAGAAGGTAACAAACAACATAGAAGAATGAACCAAAGGCAGCTAAAATATTTCCCACTCAAAGTTGTAATTAATTCTGAGATCATAATATGATAATGATTATTAAGAGAAATAATTCATGCAGAGAACATGTTAATCCCTGCAGAGGATCGTGTAAATACTTTGCTATTCTGGCGCTAATCTTCCCTTTCCATTGAATACTGGAACAATGTTGCCTTATAAAAAATTCTTGTTAAAAAAAGTTACTGGTAAAATAGCTGGATATTTTGAATACTTACACAGAAAGGTTCAGTATTAGTATATTTATGTTGAGATGTTAAATTGAAAACAGTGAAGGCAGTCATTAAAATTACTGTTGACTGAGTTTTAGGAATAAAATTAACTTTATTAATTTAATTTACTAAGTTTGTGCTGGTTAAAAGGCAAAATTACAAGAGAAAATACCTTGTTTTGGAGCTTTATGAATAAATATTTTGTGAAAGAATCAGTGAAAACAGTACTTCAAATATTAGTGAATGAAGAGAAAAAAGAAAAACCTATTTGGCCATGTATCACTTCATTGTTCATAAAAATTATTCCATTTAATGATTTCTCCACCCTCCCCAATTTGAAAGCCTTTCCCTTCCTATGCTTGCCCAGAAACTGATTAAATACCACAGTGAGAATAAGCTTAGCTGGGGAAGTTATCCATTTATGCTCATATAGAACTTTTATTTCTCATTTTTTAAAGTATTTCATGCATATGGGAGAAACTACCTCCCAGGGAGCAAGGGGTGCCAGTCCATGGAGCGCAATGTCATTTCAGGAACATCAGCCCTTGCTTCAGATCAGCTATTGCTGGGCAGCACAACGTAAAGCTTTGGTTTGGGGGCTGGCAGGAGCAGAGCTCTACCGTACCAGTTGCCTGCATCTGCCCAACTAACTGCACTTCTCATGGGGTTTCTCTTGGCCAGGCCTGAGCAGCCTGCAGCTCCAAATTGGTGCAAACAGCTCAGAAAGGCAGCGTGAGCATTTCTGCACAACGATACAGCTCACATTGTACGCACACCTCCAGTCCTCGTGCTTTCTCCTCAGGCTCTCGAAGACGACTAGTATTAGTCTTTACCTATACTGCAACTCTTACGCCAACATACTGGTCTCTTATCCAGGAGCTTTGCACAGTGACTATACTTAATGCACTAAGTGCATTTACTAAATGAAGAGCCAGAGATGCATCTTTCACGCTCTGAAAGACATTGATAAACATACCGGTACTCGGAAGGCACTATTCTCTCATGTGTTATTATACAATCCCTGGAGCTCAACTTGGCAGATCATTTCTTACCAAACATAGATTAAGGTCACGTGTTTCTTCTACATTTACCCAATTTGTGACAAAACGTTCACCTTACTGATTGACTGTATACACACGCAACCTGACTACTATTAGCAAAGGCAGTTTGCTAACAAATATTCTGTGGTCCTAAAAATATTTACTTAATTCACTAATAGAAAAGAAAATAAAATGATACAAAATAAACACCTCAACTAGTAAAAACTGGTAAGTGAAGGCCAGGATCAACCTTGTTTGCCAGCAGCATGGCAGTACATGGATTATTGCCCCCCACTGTGGCCACTGACAGCTCTATGGAGAGCTCCATATTGATGAAAACTTTCAAAATTAGTATCAATAAATGCCATCCCATTCTAGTTTTAAACTCTTGTGTCTCTGGCTATTTTATAAGAGAACTTTTCAAAACACAACAATTCTAGATAAATTTCACCTCAAAACTGCCCATCAGTCTTTAATAACTTGTATTTGTCAAGGATTTCAAAAGTGAAAAGGACAAAATCAGATGGTATTTTAAAAAGGCCCTAACATCTGAGATAGAGGATTAAAAAAACCCCCAAAAAACCCAAACAAAAAAAAGGCCAACCCTCCCCCTTCTTCACATTAACTTTTGTTGGGAAGACTTGAGCACAGCCAACACAAGAGAGCTGGCGGGCAGGATGCAGGATGAAGGGATCTCATTTTTCAGCATCAGCACTGATTCAGTCCTGGTGAAAGTAATCACATAAGTAATATGGGGAAAACACTTTATTCATTATTTATTTGTTACTTATTCCCACACCTCTCGAGTGGATGGACTGCAAGACAGGGACTGGAGGAGCAAAGTCCCTCCCACTGTACGAGAAGATCAGGTTCGAGAGCACCTGAGGAACCTCAACATACACAAGTCTATGGGACCTGACGAGATGCATCCCAGAGTCCTGAGGAATTGGCTGATATA